>NW_016159587.1:51427-77453 GCF_001687245.7 Rhagoletis zephyria
AAAAAAAAAATTCGGGATCTTACAAGGATTCATAAGTTTTACACTGGATGAATTTTACTAAGTTTTATATCAGTGTGTCTTCTTTGTGCTACTGTGGTGACTTATCAAATAACTTTGCGCAATTTTTAATGATAGATTAAATTAAATGAATTAAATAATGCACTAAAAATAGATATGGCTGTATTTATTCATATTTAGGGAATCTACATATGTAATTACTCGAATTCACTATCAAATAATACCATATCCAGAATGAGTCGCATTGACGTAATTAACTATAATTTTGAGAACGGTCTAAATCGGGGTTTAACTACAAGTGTGGTCCTATAAATACAACACAGACATACAAAAACCCAAACCATTTGAAATAATTCTCGGGCCATTTTTTAAGTTAATTCACTTGGGTACTAAAGTAACAAGATACTACAAATTTTTATGTATGAGAAAAGATAATTTTTTGCCTGTATATCGTATATCGGCGATTTGAAATCTTATGGCAAAATTACATATGATCGCGAGATACTAAATTGTATAACCTATAAGCTGATATATCGTTTGTTTCAATCGGTTAACTTATTCCCTAGATATTAGGAACCAAAGTTACTTTTTCCAAAATTTGATCCTTTGCATCAATTGCGCGGGCTAAAGATATGCTTTATTTTAGTCTTTTGTGGCCAATTATAATTTCCCTAGTCCTAAAACAACATAATATTACTATTAAAATACAATCAAATGACCTTTATTTTCCCCTATACAAAATCGACCTAGCCTAATTATGTATGTATGTAAGATACAGAGGTGGTAACCAAGAATGATAGAATACAAGATTGCGCCGATCAGAGACTGTCTGAAAAGTATCAAATATAGTTTTTTCACCTTTCCGAAAACTACCGCTACTTGGTAAGCAGGGGTGGATTTATCCCTATTTCAAACATCTTCGATAAACTTGTATAGTAAAATTCCATAATAATGTTACCTCTTTTCAAGGGATTGTTGTTAGTATTAATTTTGTTTCAATTAGCTTCCTTAAATTTCGAAATATAAAAGTTTCAAGCATTTCTGAAATTTACCGTTATATAAAAAGTGGGCGTAATTTTTAGTCCAATTTCAATAATTGTCAGCGTTTTGGTTTTATGTGGCAAGCACAATAATCATACCGAGTTTAGTAAATATTGGTCGAACGGTTACCGAGATAAATATATGTGATCATAAGTGGGAGGTGCCACGCCCATTTTCCAAAATTTTATCACGAACGTATTTTGTGCTAAAGAATTATCGGAAACATCATATAGGATGTAGGCGTGGTTATTGTCGCATTTTAAATATTTTCAGCCATTTGGTGTGTTGTACCGTGCCAAGTTTGGGAGAAATTGGCGGCGCGGTTCCCAAGATCTACACGTGTAATCATAAGTAGGCGTGGCTACGCCCATTTTCCAAAAATTTATAATATTCTAATTTTTTCGCCTCAAAATGATTGTAATTGTCAATTTTGAGTGAATAATATTTCTGGAAACTACCGTTATATGGGAGGCAGGCGTGGTTATTGTCCGATTTTGCCCATTTTCAATACCATCCGTCCTACGCCGAAAAGAAGTACACATACCATTTCTAGCGGAAATGCTCAACGTCTAGCTATAACGAGAATCAACAATCTGCGCGGTAAAAGATAACCTTTCATTAGGTAAGAATTGTGTAACTATCGAACGTTAAAAAACTGGATGCATCGCTAGTTTTTTTCTACATAAGTGTAATCATATTTTTTTCATAAAATGGCTTATTATGATTAAGTTCCGTGTTCTCTTTTATTACTTAGCAGAAAAACACTCCGCAAATATTCCTCTGTGTGCTCGAAAACAACAACATTTATTTTAATTTTGTGACAATTGTCAAAATTTGCACGTAGCGAAATAAAAGTAAAATGGAATGTGAAGAAGTTGACAGCCATGATCACAAATCAAATAAGAATCATTTCAAAGCGAATTTAATATCTATTGAGGAGTGGGACTTGGAACGCAATATATCGTTAGTATAATACGAAAAGGGCGTAACTCACTCGTCGCTGAAATACAAAAAGGCGTAACTAACTAAAAATCCAAAATTCACTGTTTGATAGATTACGATGCATTTCATCGAATCATAAGTCCCCATATCGTTTTATGCAATAACAAGATTTTAGTTAGTTGTGGCTTTTTTGCATTTCAGCCACAATGTGAAATGCGGCCTATCCAAACTATATTAACGATATGTTGACAATTTGCGTCCATTTGCATCAAAATATCAAAGCACATTAGGGGTATTCTCTGAGTCTTGCAAAGCCCTTGCACGGTGCGCAGATTGCACGGATTGCACGGAAAAACCCGGTTTTCGTATGGGACAGCTTTGCAAACCGTGCAATCCGTGCACCTTGCAAGGGATTTGCAAGACTCAGAGAATACCCCTATTGAGCACATGGAATGAAAAAACAAAACGGATTTGATGTGGTAATGACAGCGGTAAGTAATTGTGACTGCCTGCAACTAGGAAAGGCCGAGCTCAGCTAAGTTATAAAAAAAAACTAATTACAAGCTATTCATTACAGGTGAACCTTTCCAAGAAGTCACCCGGGAACTAAGCAGATCTGAGACCTTTATCGTCCGTGATTCCAATAGTTCAAATTATTATAAAAAAACGGGGTACCTTTTTAACAAAATAACAAGATTTTGATTCGGCAGCCAGCTACGACTTTCAAAAAGAATTTTCTTCGAAATTTTCATTCCCAGAAAATCACATGTTATATGCCATATCCACCTACAGTAAAACCCGCTTAAGTACCTCGGAATGAATTCGGAGAATTTCTTTGACATTTGTGTATACTGCTACAACAACAACATTCCGCTTTATTCATCATAATTTTATGTACGCTCACGCAAAAATATCAGCTTTTTGAGGTACTAGTTTCTAGTTTTGTACTAGGTCTTTATCGCCAAAAATGAACTAGTCCGATAGGAGCTAGATCCCCACCAGTNCGCAAAAATGTCAGCTTTTTGAGGTACTAGTTTCTAGTTTTGTACTAGGTCTTTATCGCCAAAAATGAACTAGTCCGATAGGAGCTAGATCCCCACCAGTCCAAAATCGGCGAAAATTTGAGAAATGCTTGAAACTTCAATATTTCGAAATTTNGCCTATCCAAACTATATTAACGATATGTTGACAATTTGCGTCCATTTGCATCAAAATATCAAAGCACATTAGGGGTATTCTCTGAGTCTTGCAAAGCCCTTGCACGGTGCGCAGATTGCACGGATTGCACGGAAAAACCCGGTTTTCGTATGGGACAGCTTTGCAAACCGTGCAATCCGTGCACCTTGCAAGGGATTTGCAAGACTCAGAGAATACCCCTATTGAGCACATGGAATGAAAAAACAAAACGGATTTGATGTGGTAATGACAGCGGTAAGTAATTGTGACTGCCTGCAACTAGGAAAGGCCGAGCTCAGCTAAGTTATAAAAAAAAACTAATTACAAGCTATTCATTACAGGTGAACCTTTCCAAGAAGTCACCCGGGAACTAAGCAGATCTGAGACCTTTATCGTCCGTGATTCCAATAGTTCAAATTATTATAAAAAAACGGGGTACCTTTTTAACAAAATAACAAGATTTTGATTCGGCAGCCAGCTACGACTTTCAAAAAGAATTTTCTTCGAAATTTTCATTCCCAGAAAATCACATGTTATATGCCATATCCACCTACAGTAAAACCCGCTTAAGTACCTCGGAATGAATTCGGAGAATTTCTTTGACATTTGTGTATACTGCTACAACAACAACATTCCGCTTTATTCATCATAATTTTATGTACGCTCACGCAAAAATATCAGCTTTTTGAGGTACTAGTTTCTAGTTTTGTACTAGGTCTTTATCGCCAAAAATGAACTAGTCCGATAGGAGCTAGATCCCCACCAGTCCAAAATCGGCGAAAATTTGAGAAATGCTTGAAACTTCAATATTTCGAAATTTAAGGAATCTAATTTACTCAAAATTTATACACCCTGGCTTACCATGTAGCGGTAGCTTTCGGAAAGGTGAAAATCATATATTTAATATTTGCACCGGGTATTTAATGTTCGGCTCCGCTCGAACTTAGACTTTCTTACTTCTTAAATTTTGAATTCGATTTTCTCACTTGCCTTGGGTCCGACCAATCCCCTTTTTTTACTTTATTTTTATTCAAACTTTGATTACCATGGAATTCTACATTGTAATTTAAAATTTGTTGGCTGTTGTTACTAATTGAACCCAAGGGTTACATAACAGAGAAACTTTCCATTTTCATTGGGATTTGGGAGGAATAATTCCCATTCGAATTAATGCCACCCAGTTCATTGAACACACATAGAGCACTGGAGTCAGCATTTCACAACCAACTGAGCCAGCACAAATAACCGTGGACGATATTTTTAAGTCAGTATGCGCAAACCAACAATCCGCCAAACGTGGAATGTGCAACAAATTTCTAGGCAAATGCCACCACAACAAACCTGTAATATGTGTTAAATGTAAAGAAAAACAAATGACGAATGCTACAATTATCAATAACTCAGCTCCAAACTTTTGTTTAATCTAACAAACCGTTAAGTCAACAAGGTGAAAAATTACCTAAGGACAAATTAGGTTTGCAATTTAATGGACTGATGAGGGACAAGAACCATGGAAGCAAACATGTTGTGAATAACATGTCGGAACTTCACCAAGGGGAGAGAAATTTTGTGAAGTCTTTCGGTCTCTGCCCCAACTGGCAAATGGTTGTAGCACCAAGAACAGGATCCCAGTATTCACCTTTTTCCTTATTCCTTCTCTTTGAAACGTTTTCCGTAAACTCTCCTCTTTCGCCTCAGACTTCTCTAAACTCATTCCCCCAATAGGCTAACATTTGTCGCGGGAGCAGAAAACAGGGTCATGGAGCTAATAGACCAATTTATCATTTATGATCTGAAATCAACTAGAACTTAACTCCAATACGAACAAACGAATAACGACCCGCAACAATTTTTTAAAAGGACATCCAGCAACTACAAATCTACAACCGTCTTACGACAATGCGACAAAAGGATAAAATCAAATAAAAGCAATTAAAGAAGTATAAAAAACTTGAGCCATAGCCGTGTATACAAAAACTCGGATCGCTCGAAAAACCGAAAACAGCGGTTATGCACACAGAGAGAGGTAACGCTACGCGCACACTGCAGCCGGCATTGGCCGAATTGTGCTCGGCCGATATCGGCTATATGCGGGCGATATGAATAAACTCGTGTGATTATATGAGCGCTCTCACACATAAACCGATAACCGAACCGTCATCGGGCGTTGACGTCCGTCAGTGACGACAAATTCAAACATGTTTGTTTTTCTCGTCCGATGTAAGGTGAAAAGTACAAAAATCTACTGCGAAAAATTAAGTTATTGGGTGCAAAACAAAAAAATACCTATAAAATCACATGTTTAGAGAATGTCAATTAAAATTTATCAAAATGTTTCACTGCTTACAAAATTTAAATTAAAAGTAGATTTGTGCCTACAAATACGGTCGGCAAATAATCTGGTAAGTGTGCGTATCAGTTCGGACGGTCAAATTGTTCGGCCGGAATCGGTCGGCCTATCGGATGCAATGTGCGCCTAGCGTAAGGCAGATCGAACTAAATGTGGTGAGCAGTGTTGCCGCGACGTCATGAAAAAATGTATCGTAAAAGAAACAAAAAAAGTATCAAAGTATCAAGTTAGAAAAAAACTTAAAAATGCTATTTGGTTTCATACCTTTGATTTTATCATTGTCAATAACCGAAAAATCATGTAATTCGCATTCATACACATTCGTATATTTGTATATGAAGAAAGATAATTTACATATTGTGATAACCTATCGAAAAAGAGATTATTGTTTTTAATCTTGCATAAAGAGGAACAAAAATAATATGTATAGAATTTATAGAAACTTGAATTCAAAAACAAAATACATACTTAAAACTATTAGCTTTCAATCTTTTACGTTAATTATCAAATTATGTGACACATTCCACGTTAAACTCGTTGGAAATTATGTCAAAAAGATGAGACTGCCTTCAGTAGAGCTGGGATACTATCGATAGTATCGATAGTTGAAAACTGTCGCCACTATCGATAGTTTTTGAAAACTATCGATGTCGGTTTTAGCAAGACTTCACAATGTCTCTTCTTTACATCTATACACATTACAATAATTTTTTGTTATGCAAGAAAATTCACAACACAATCGGCAAAAGAAAATTAAGTCATTGGGATTTTTAGCAACTATAAGCTTACACTGATTTATAGTAAAATTTCATAAGCTATAAAACTGCTTACACAAAATTTTTATAAAAATTCGAATTAAAAAGCTTGAATTTTTAATTATTTTGTAGTTTTTTATGTTCTGTACAACTTTTATAAAAAATTAGTAGACACTAAATAAACAAAAGAATAGTCAAAACTGATAAAAAATGTTGTGGTGCTATTAGTTTGAGCAGTACTATATTCGTTTTCTTATAATATGGTAAAATGTTAATAATTTCCCTTGTCCTGATTTTGATATGCGCCTCCGTATTTGATCTCAGTTGAACTTTTATAAGAATGAGTTGTCAATTTAAACGAATATTTTTTATTTTATTTGTTTTGTAGTATTATAAATGTATTTTTATATCCAATTTCACTTCTTTGTACTTTAAAAGGGACAACCACAATTCGAATTTAATTATTCCATATAAAAAATAAATTCAGATTTTGCCTGTCGCTATTCAAGGAGATGCAAGGGTATGTATATAAGTTATATAATTCAGACGCATAAATTAATAAGTTGATTTTATTATTATAGAAAGTTCTTTTTGATGCACTCAAATTTAAAAAAAAAAAAAATAAAATCTCTTTAGTTTACAAAGTAATTTATAAATTTTATAAATTTATTAATTATTTAATTTTCAAGCAATTGAGCGTTTCAATTCAATACCTTTCACGACCATAGTACTATCGATACTATCGATGTTTTCAACTATCGTTTCGAAAACTATCGAGTGGCGATACTATCGATAGTATCCCAGCTCTAGCCTTCATTGTCAACTTTATTTTTACTATGAATACGCCCCATCACTTTCTCAACATTACAGAATTATATTTCTCTTTTCAAATTAGATCAATTTTAAATCTAAAAATATACGCTCTGCAGCTGCAGAGCTATTTATGAGGCAGGTGCAGTAAATTCAAAATGAATGAAGTCAGCTCTTTATACGTAGTTCATTTAAAGTATTTTTCTTTAAGCTTGGTTGACTTCAAAACGTTTCAATATTTTTGATAACATTTTAAAAGCTGCCACTGCATACATACATAAATATTTTCTCTCCCACTAGAACTTGAATGGAGATCTCCCTAAGTGAGGAATAAAAGAGTACTCCCCTTGACCTGATTTCGGATCAATAAGAGAGATTTGTGGACTTTTTACTCCCTTATTACTCGTTTAGTCAATAGTCAATAGGGACATCTCCTAAGCTAGCAATTAAAGAATGCTCCCTGAGGCATGATTTGGGAGCAATAAGCGAGATAGTCGGTTTTGCACTCCTGTATTACTCACTTAGGAGTATAATGGGAGATCTCCCAAGTGAGCAATAAAAGTATCCTCCGGGATACATGATTTCGGAGGTATAAGCGAGATTTGTTGGTTTTGTACTCCGTTATTACTCGCTTAGGAGCAAAAATCGATGTCTCCTAAGCGAGCAATCCAGGAGTATTCTTTTTAATTGATAGGAGAGCTATACGCACCTTCTTCAACATAATTTTGTGTTTTTGGAAAATGTATGAAGAAAGCAAAACAGATAACTGATGTGTACATTCATACTTATATACATATGTATTTCTTATTGAAAAATTTAAATCAGGAAACAATGAAATTAATTGGAGAGCAAATCTTTAGAGCCGCTGGTATGTATGATAGCATTTGTTTAAACTTATAAATGATTGTATTATTTAACTCAAAATATATTTCAGATTACGGGGCCAGCAATTAAGGCGTCTACGTTCTAGCGTTGCAATCTTGCCCCGCCCAGAAAACTTACTGGGTACAGCCGGAAATTTTTCAAGGCGTGAATAGTTTGGGCCACTCCCGGGTGAATACAAGTTAAATAACTTTTCCAGGAAATCATCCTCGCCACACTTATCTTGTGGATTGTATAAAAGTATATATGTATGTATGTATAATGTTTGAGTTTGTCATTACTGTTCGATATCCGTTTTCTAATTTTAGTTAATATTGTAATAATAATTATTTATGTTTTTTTCTGTTTTTGTAATAATCAGCTTAAATCTTGTATTTATGTGCCTAAGTATGTATATATGTATATCATTAAAAAATTAAATAAATGAATTGCGTAAAAAGCAAAATCTTTTTAGCTTATGTAAAATGCTCGTTATGGAGCAATGTGGGAGTAGTCTTCCATTACTCCATGAGGAGGAATTCGGGAGTATAGAGGCGCTCTTTTATTACTCGTACAGGAGGCTTCCGGGATGACTCTTATGGGAGTACTCCCTTACTACTCGTTAGGGAGGAATGTGGGATGTTTTCTATGTGCACTCCCTTGTTGTCTTTTTGGGAGGTTTCTGGGAGGTAACTAAGGGAGTACTCCCGTATTGCTCCATTAGGAGGTTTGTGGGATGATAATTCTGTGTGTGCTCCCCGATTGCTTGTTTAGGAGGTAAAAGGGATTACTCCCCCTCCTAGGACATCCAATGTTAAAGGGAGTATACAAAATTACATGCTTATACACAGAAGCATAGGGAGCAATGGGGAGTATTCGTATACTCCCAAGGGAGTACTCACCGAGCAATCGTACGATGCTCCCAAGTTCTACTGGGCTATAACATGTATCAAAATTTGTACTACGCGAAAAATTTAAGTATCTTGCGAAATGGGCGCAAAAATAAAGTATCTTCCGAAAATTTACGCAAACATGTATCACTTTTGATGTATATGGGTCAAAACGGCAACACTGGTGTTGAGTACACATAAGCTTTGATCCAGTACTCCATGAACTTACAGGAACTTGCAGGAAAAATGTTCCCGTACTCCAAAATCCTCCAAAATCCTGTAAATGAGAGCGACTTTTGGAGAGTTGTGTAGAGAATGAAGTTGCAAGATTTTACCCGAACTTTTTCTTCTGGTAAAATCACGAAAAGTGTCAAGCAATCACTGGTTGACGTTTTTACAGGAAAAATGTTTTGTTTGTTCCCGTACTTTTTGTTGTTACTCACTTTTTACTCTCACTTCAGAGAGTAATTTTGCTGTTTGACAGTTTTTCACGAAAAGTATTGGATCAGAGCTATGAACAGGTCTATTCTGCGCTGGTAATAAAAAGTTTGTAACCGGTAAATAAAGTTCCTGTCAATTTTGAAACCCTTTTCGCATTCTGTATACTCTTGTAACCGGTAAATTTTGTTACCATCTCATAAGCTGGTAACAAATTATTGCCCCGTGAAATATGCAATGCCAGGATTCTTCATAGCTGAATTGTTGAATATTTTAACTGCATTACCAACGTACCTAGAATCGCGGTGACAAGAACTGGTAAAATTTTTTGGTAATACAATTTTCCGGTTACAAAATCTTCGGTAACGTGCAGAATAGACCTGAAAAACGCAAGAACAACAATAAATTGCCAATTAAATGAAACCAAACAATAACACGAGTCCAATGTGTGTGTTCACTGAGCAGCGAGGCGTAAGTAAGCGCACGTGAAACCATCTCGCAGAGCGTTTTGTATGCGCAAGACACAGCCGCTTCGATGTATGTACATACGAACTTATGGAACTGCGCAAACTACCAGAGTATGTATGTATGTATGTATAGGCGAAAAGTAATGCGAACATGCAATGAATTTCAAAAAATAAATACAATAAATCCAACTCGAGCACTGCTAAATAACATTCAGATACACCTCTGCACGACTGGATATGTATGAATAAGCTATAGGAGCCTAGTACATACATGCGTACATATATATGAGTCTCTTGGTTGGTACCTGCACAATCTGCGTCACACTCAGACCCTGTAACAAATCAAACTTGGTCAGAACTCGCGTCGATTTACATATCGTTCCATTACGGCGTTAACCTCGTATCTGCAACAGAGTCAGCCTAGAGACTGTAAAAAAATTATTATTTTCTTCCAATAGGATACAATAAACCAATAATATATGTACCTAATATTCTTGATTCAACTGACACTAGTAATCGCTCACTTATAGTTTTTGGTTTTATTTCAAAACAGTATGATGCTTAAAGTTTTGATGTAAATTATTCTATTAAGCCGCTTGGCAGCGAATGCTTAGGCCACTAAATTAACATACTAACGACAGAAAATTAATATTTCATATCAATAATTGCATTAAAAACTATATTTCTTGGCCGCACTTGATTAAAAAGGAAAAATATTTCACATAATTTTATTTATTTGCAACAGCTGACGAGCGACGCACGCGAAAAGTTGCGAGTTGGCCATCGTTTTGGTTTGTGTTGGCGTGAGCGTTGTCGAATTTTGGCTAGGTGGACGGCTGCATTTGAATTCATGTATTCATAGTCAGCTGTTGAAGCGACGCCAACGCCAACGCCAACGCAACGCCAAAGTTCTATGTGGACGGGCCTTAACGCAGTGGCAGTGGCAGCGCCAGTTTTTCGAAATCAGCTGTGTTTTTAGAAAATCTGTTGTCCAATGAAGCGACTCACAATACAGCAGTGGCAGCTAGCAGTACTGCCCAGTTTAGCCCAAATTCACTGCCACTGCCTTCATCGCAGCAAACTTCGCATGTTGAATTTGACAAGAACGAAACGCAGCTAATATCTGTTGAGATCACTGAAGCCTAAAAGGCAACAACAAAAATGTAAACAAACAAAAGGGAATGTCAAAAAAAGCAGTCACTGACAACGCCGTATTTTGTTTACTACGGCAGTGACTGCCAATATTAGCAGTAACAGCTGATTTTAAAAACTGTCACTGCCACTGCCACTGCGCTATTGTATTTTGGGCTTTAGTTTTCGCATAAATGTAGATGCGTTTCTGTTTTTCTTTGCACATGCAAATCAGCTGATCGATTGACACTTTGCATGAGCTAACAGGAAAAAACGTCGGACTAAATCCTGTAACTTTTGACTAGGAACGGTTGCTCAGATACTCTCTCAAAAGTGTTTCCACTTACAGGTTTTATGTCAATAGGAACGACTTCCTGTAAGTTCTGACTAAATCCTGTAAGCCGGACTGCTATTGGAACAGCCTATGTATGAGCTTAACATGCATATATGAAAGAAGAGGAAGAACCTCATCTGTCGCTAGAAACACAGAAATAGATATAATCTGGCCACAACTACTGTTGTGGTGTAGCCCTGTCGCCGCCAAAACAATTACATACCTACTTAAGAGTACGTGTTAAAATAATTTGACAGCTGTGGTCCGTAGCCCGTCGTTTCCAATTAGTTCCAAGCTTAAATGTGAAAAAGTTTGACGACAGCAAAACGAGCACAATGCAAGTTTCAACTGCCCAGCTCTGTATCGGTTTTGCAGTAGTTCACAGACAGTTTCTAGGGTGGTACTAAGACTTTGTCAGACTGTACCGGCAGGGTCGTTTTGCCATTTACTCACCAACTGACGAATTCGCCAAGGTTTGCGCCAGAAAAATTAATACAGGTAAAGTAGAAAATATGTACTCATACATGTGTTTGTGCATAAATATGTATGAGAGAAATATTTATGTATGTACATACAAAAACACCCAGCATATTGGGAATAATTTTAGCTCAGCCGGCAAGTACATACTATTCCTGGGCTCTACTAGCCCGAATTGCACAGAGTCGAACCGACTGAACGACTATCTGGCTTGGCTGTTAAATTAGTAGTCTGGCCTGCTGCCAGGCAGATGATCGACTAGCTGACGATACAAAAGGAGTGTTCGCTATGCAATTGCCAGTAAGAATTAGCCAGTAACAAAATTCAGAGAATAAATTACCTTACTCTCCCAAAGAGAGAAACTTACTAAGTTTTGCGCGAACAGGAATTAGCAAACATTTGCAAGATTCACTGCCAGCTGACGTCCACGGTTCCATTTCGAGCATAATAAATTATATCAAGTGGAAATCAAAACAGGACCCTTACGTATATTTTTTCTTATTCTGACTTTCTTCAACATACGCTTCAATTTCTTTGAGGAAGTCACTGTCATATTTCTTATATCGACAGCGGTGTCGAGTGCGTTCCGATTACGAATACAACTTTTTCAGCCGCGTACCTTTCAAATATTTGGAATTAATTAAATTAATTGAATAACCAAATAGTTCATACTTCTTTCATTAGTAAATCGCAACAAGATTGTTCATTTTTAAATTTAACGAACTCGTTGATTCAAATTAATGTTGACAAAAATGCAACCGTGTGCCACAATCCTGCTTGCAAATTTTTCTGGCAAAAAGTGTCCTAGCACGAATTTGCAACTTCCCCTCCAAATGAAATGTCAAAATTATGCTCTCTCCTTGCAAGTTTTACTGGGTTTTTGGCTAAACGAACACGATTTGGTAACAATTGGTACCAACTTGTACAAATTTTTTGATTAGCGAACACTCCTAAAATTTATATAAGCATAAGTTTGTATGTACATATGGATGTAAAGATGTGTGTGGTTGGTTTACTGGCTGCCTTATGCCAGAAGGGAACGAAGGAAACCGAAATGCCTGCTATGCTACTGGCGCGTTCAAGTTGAACACGTTCTGGCGAAGGCGCGCAGCCGCAGTTGTAAAGGGATATGCGCGCCGTGTAGAACACCCAGAGAACAAGTATAGGCTGTGTAGGTGCATTGTAAATATACTATTAGGAGATTTGTTGCAACTATCTTGGCTATTGGAATAAATAGCATTATAAAACATCTAATTTCAAGAAATATTAAAATAAATTATACCAGAAGCAAGAGTCGGTCTGCCAAAAACGCCTTTTACATATGTAGGCATAAGCTTAAATAGGTGCATATAGATATATCTATAATGTTTATTTATATGGTTGTGCCGCAGCCTGCTTAAATGAAACGCCAAAGTTTGCAGCAGTTAAGAAACAACAACAACCACAGTGAACGACTCGTGCAGCCATTTATGTAGATATTCGTTGCATCTGCGTAATCCGCTTTAAAGGCTATTCCGTACGCGCCGAAGCGGTCCCGGAGTTCAAGTGCGCGACTGAATGAGTGACGCATGCGCGAGTACAAAAACTAACTAAATACCAACAAAATCCATATATGTACATATGCATGTATGTACATACATATGTATATCAAGGTATTGTAATAACGGATCAAAGGGAGCAGCTGGGGGAAAAGGTGACGGCACGTAAACGACAGCTGCTATTTTTTTTCTACTTCTCCAAATAAATTGCTTGTCAGTGTTTTGTGTATGTATGTATGTCCAATCAAAGGAAACAGCAGCTGTGTACGAGGAAATAGCATTAAGATCTAAAAATAGTTTAAACAACCACAATAATAATATATAATAATACAATTTACTCCAAATGTGCCAAATTAAATATAAATCATTACTTGTTTAAAAATACCTAATACTTTATATGTAATTCAGTAAGAAGGAGAAAAAAAATCGTGTGATTTATTTTGAGTGTTAAATAATATAACTCTTGCTTTTATTGGTGTAATTTTGTTTAGATGATGTGTTTTTTAATGCATAATATACTTATGCAGTGTTCTGCAATTTAATAAAATTTACCTGAATCGTTACATATGTGTATTTGAAAGCAATCCAAACAAGGAAGCCACTCACGAATATAAGCATTTAGATTTCCAATTTGCATTATTTTGGGCAGTGAAAAGTTCAAAATGTTCCCCTATTCAGGACGACAGCGGTTACGCACGCCAGCTGCCCTCTTGTCGGGCCCAACAACCAACCTTTTAATAACAACCATTAAATTTTCAATATGTCTGATAATGCTGCAAGTGGCAACGGCATTGACGGAGTATACACATTCGCACCAGCACCATCACCGACATCAACAACACGCCAGCTTTATAACGACTTCCACAGCCGCAGACATCGCGAAACATGTCACCAGTAGCAGCAGCACCACCGTTCCGACAGCGGGTATTCAGCACACCAATTGGCGCCGCATAGAAATGATGGATGCCAATGGCCTATACTGGCTGGAGTGGTGGCTTCAAGGGTCTACATCGCAGGAGATATTCTTCCGTGTCACCGTCAATACACGCGGCTTCATTGGACTCGGCTTTGCGCGAAAGAGTCCCCGCATGGCCAATGCTGATTTGGTATTGCTTTGGGTCGATGATCGAACCGGCAAAGCGAATGCGCTGGTGAGTTAACTATGCTTTAACGTATTCCCAAGAGTATTTATAAATATTTGTGTATCTTATATCAGTTGTAAGCCGTCGATAGAAAATCGGCCACGGGGGTAAATATGTGAGTGGGCCTCCCTCTCCCCACAGAATAAATTTTCATTTTCGATTTCCAACGGTTTCACTCCATACTTGTTCAGTGTTTTTTTTTCGTAATAGATATGTATATGGAGTATGATTTTTTCGTTAAAAAACTTCTTTCGTCTTAATAGAGAATTGTTTTTTCTGTACAGATCAAATGAATGCGTAAAATAGTTTTTCCTAGCTTTAGTCAAAGTGCGTTCTGAAATTTAATTGGAATGTAAAGAAGTAGAGATAGCAAAAGTTCGTAGGTAATAAAAGAACATAAATATCAAGTACAACAATTTTATTTGGATATAGACATAGTAGTATAATCGATTTCAAAATGTGCTTTTATTTTTCTATACATAGGTACATGGGGAAATCTTTTGAGGCGGACACATTTTGCGTACTGGCATATTAGTTGTGTTTATTTGGGTTATCCAGCTCAATATCACGATCATTTCTCACGGAAACGGTCTGGATCATTCTTATTAGAGTTGGCAGCACTAATTTTATAATAGGTTCATTCCTTATCTTTTTGGACTAAAATCTGAAAAGTGTCAAAATGCCAGAGCGTAAGCAAAATGCGCTCACTAAAAGAGAATAGCAGGAAAAGTAAAGGAACGCAAAAAACCAAATTTTTAGTCCAAAGAATGGCAACAACAAACCTAACGTCAAATAAGAACAGAAATGTATGTACAAAACACATTCACACAAGCACATGCACAATAAACACTTGCTATATCAATTATTTTTTGCCTCCTTCCAATTTCAATTCATTTCTTTTACTTTTTAGATTATTCTCACTTTTATCGTATTCTTTAATTTCCGTTAATTTAAATTCAGTTGAGTTTGACACTTTTCAGGATTTTGCCAGAAAAAATTCTTCTGACTAAATCTGACTACTTCGGACTGATGAGAGTCACTCTCACTGACTGTTGCTCTCTCATTTTTGCTGTCATTTCCGAGTTAAGGAACGCTTTTTGGACTAAATCTGACTACTTCGGACTTTTTCTGACTATTTCTGGGAGATAAGGAACGCTCCTAATACTAGCACGAGGAAGACGTGGTTAACACTAATCTTCGGTAAAACATCGTTATCGACGTTACCGACTCCATGTTATATGCATGGAGCCGAACACGTCGATAATGATGTTTAGACGGGGATTAGTGTTAACCACATATTGAGTAAACGGCCCTAAATGGGGAAAAGTACATTTAAACGAAATAATATTCACTCAAACAAATATTTAGCGTAAAAGAAATTTATGGCAAAATATATGTTTGTGTATATATTCATTTGTCAGTGCTACCAAACCGTACTGCCATATTATCAGTGACACAAACCAAAACGAGCGGATCATAAATTGAACCAGATCTCTATCAGGATCATACCGTTGTTGTTGCATTTGCGTTCAAATTTCTTATCCGGATCCCGATCACTGCCCATAGAAACACATCAATTGTTGTCGCCACTAAGCAGCTTTACTGCCAATCGCGGTTTCTATACTCGTACCTTCGTTAATAATACTGATATATGTAAACATCAGAAAATAGTTATTTATAACAAAACTAAATGACTAAATTTCTAGTGCAACTCGCACAAAATCTACTTTTTATTAAGGTATAACTACGTGAGCGGCCAGACCTTTAGCGTCGGGTTCTCAGACATTTATTTGTAGGTCCTGAGGAATAAAATTACAAGTATTAAACAAATGTGCCAGTTACCGAATGCGAGAAAAAATGCGGCTCACAACTGTAACCGAATTTCGCGTATGATACAAAAAGCATGAATTTTCTTGTGGTAGTCGTTGAGCGGACTCATTTTACATTTGTGGGTATAAAGTATATTTCTTTACTTCTTTAGAAGAAGAATACGAGTTTAAAGGACAATGTGGCTGAAATATCTTCTTGAAAAAACGCGTGATTAGTGCGTATTTTTTTACTTAATAATGGNCATATATGTAAACATCAGAAAATAGTTATTTATAACAAAACTAAATGACTAAATTTCTAGTGCAACTCGCACAAAATCTACTTTTTTTTAAGGTATAACTACGTGAGGGGCCAGACCTAAAGCGTCGGGTTCTCAGACATTTATTTGTAGGTCCTGAGGAATAAAATTACAGGTATTAAACAATTGTGCCAGTTACCGAATGCGAGAAAAAAAGCGGCTCACAACTGTAACCGAATTTCGCGTATGATACAAAAAGCATGCATTTTCTTGTGGTAGTCGTTGAGCGGTACTCATTTTACATTTGTGGGTATAAAGTATATTTCCTTACTTCTTTAGAAGAAGAATACGAGTTTAAAGGACAATGTGGCTGAAATGTCTTCTTGAAAAAACGCGTGATTAGTGCGTATTTTTTTACTTAATAATGGTTTTTCATTGAGCACAACCAATCAAAGGCAAAAAAATTCATAAGCCCTGGTGTGATATTTTATGTTTGTGCATTTGGGTCTATGTAAAAAATGCTCACCCCTGAATACTATTTTAATGGTCCGTACTGTATAATCTTTACTAATTTAAGCGCGATTGGTTTGTTTGTTACACTTTCACCTTTAACTACTCATAATGAAATTTCGCACACTGGTGTCATTTAGCCCAACTTAAAAGATAGGGTTGCTTTTTTCCCGATTAGACAAAGGGGCGTAGCACCTGCATACTTCTGAAAGTATTTGTGGTAGAGTACTTGAACTTGGTATGGAGATACACGAAATCAATACTATACTCATGGAAAAATGTTGATTTTCGGAAAAGGGCCCGTGGCCATATAGACTGAATTTTTTTTACTACCACCTGTTAAAAATTTAACTTCAATTCAAAGTATTTTATAAGTTAAATGAATTATTACAAAACGTATGTCGATCAAGTCGTTGTATCCCAGAAATGGTGATTCTTAGGAATAAAAGTGTCATGCGGGGTTTGGAGATAATTGCATGATCTGCACTTTTGTCTAACCTATTTTTATAATAAACCTTACCGTTTGGTTTGTGACCTATGACCATGAATATTTTTTTTTTTACAGAACTGAGATCGATCAGGACTTTTCAAATTGCACTTACAGTGACTTTCGTAACATTCGAAGCAATTTTTAGCATTACGCGAGCTACTGCAATCTTGAAAATCTAACTTGACTGGGCTAGTAAGAAACAATTTTAAAGATATGGTTTAAATAGAGTAGCTCTTGAAAAATATTAGTTACACGGGTGAAAATGTACTTCGGTTAGGTAACTTATGAAAAAAAATGTGCTAGTAAGTTGAAAAAATAAAATAAAATTTTATTGAAAAGTCCCCATCTCAAAAGATTTTCCCACATACATATCATATTAAGAAATTCATCCGTATGCTGTAATCCGAAAGTTCATAGTTACGAATTCGTAGCTCCGTTCCGAAAATTGATATGCTGTAATCCGATCGTAACTATCAAGGGTGTTGCCAATTAAAATAGTGAGCTTCGAAGTTCTTAATCAGCTGCTTTGACAGAAACAAATGAAAATAAATATAATCGTAAGTGAATAGTGAAATTAAAAAAAAAATAGTTTAGTCATTATTTGAAAAGACTTTTCCTTAATTAAGTAGAATACAAAGGATTCAGTGGCCGTTGCAATTTTGTCCCAGGAGGAACAGGAACAGCTAACAGTTGCATTAATATACAAAGGAGATTGTTCTGATCAATTTAGCTTAAATGATAAAATGTAAGCTCCCTCCTTTTAAGGGCCTCCATTTCACTAGATATTGTGCCGCTTTAATTCTTGGAACGCTTTCCCAAAATTCCACCACATCCTCTTTAGCTCCATTTACAAAGCCTCGACCAATGTCCGGCTTTTGGCTCATTCATTCCACCAGTTTTTCGTACTGGGCGCGATTTGTTGTGATCTTCGATCTGTTAATTTTATGAACATTTAATAATAAATTTTAATTCACACTTCAACTTACATACATACATATTTTTGCGTTTACACACTTTATTTTATTGATATTTTTAAACAATTTGTTTCGCTCCGACACCAGTTGCTATTCGTACAAAATTTCCGACTAATACATAAAAATTACAGCTACGTCGGATTCAGGCATACCAATATTACGAATTTCGAAGATGGCCTACGAATTTCGAAATTACGATACGACAACGCGGATTTTAGCATACCAATTTTACGATTCGTAGCAAAACCGAAACTACGACGGATTACGGCATAGGGGTGATCATCTTGAACTACTCTTATTATTGACTAAACACAAAAATATAATTCGAGAACTCATCGAATTATTGCTTTGAAGACAAAAGTACCTCACTCGAGAAAATTTGTTTTGTCTAAAGTCTACAGATAAGTACATGCAGTTTTAAACCCTTCTAACAATTTAGACTATCAGAAGAGAGCTTATCTTGATTTGTTGAAAGTCCTACCGTCATCCTTATGAATAAGTAGTATACTCAGCAGTAAATAACTATGTATGTGTGCATAAAACCCAAAGTAAATAACGCAGTGGCAGTTTTTCGAAATCAGCTGTTTTTTAGAAAGTGTGGTGCCAATGAAGTGACTCACAATACAGCAGTGGCAGCTGGCAGTACTGCTCAGTTTAGCCCAAATTCTAAATTCACTGCCAGTGCCTTCACGCAGCAAACTTCGCATGCTGAATTTGACATAAGTAAAATGCAGCCAACTTCTGTTTATGTCACTGAAGCCTAAAAGATAACAACAAAAATGTAAACAAACAAAAGGGAATGTCAAAAAAAGCTGTCACTGACAACGCCGTATTGTGTTTGCTACGGCAATGCCTGCCAATATTAGCAGTAACAGCTGATTTTAGAAACTGTCTATACCACTGCCACTGCGCTATTGTATTTTGGGCTTAAGGCTTCCGACTGCTGTTGTGTCAGAAATTTTCAAAAAGTACACTAACAACCATTTAAAACCGTGCTGAAAACCGTTTTATTACTTTTCCATATAATATCCTGTGGCATTGAAGTACCTGAAGAGGAGTCCGGAAAAATAACGAGAAATAATAACAGCTGAAGTAAATAGACAATATAATAAGAAATCACCCTAAAACAACCCTATAGAGCATCGATTCCCAACCGGTGGGTCGCGGAAGGAAACAATTGAATAAACCATCAGAAAAACGTAAGGTTAAAAACACTTTCATTCAATCCTGACATTGACGTGTTAGTTCAATTGAAACAGTTCCCAAAATCTCATTAATATTGTATTCTTACTTAAAAACAGCAATTTTACATAATGATAGATTGGGATAACAATTTTCTCAACTGTAACACCATATGACATTAAATATGCAAATTTATCAGTTTTGAGTTATTGGGGTGACTTGGATGTTCTGTGTTATACCAAACCCCAGGACACCATGCGTAAACGGAAACCTCATATTATACAATTTCAATTTCATAAATGCATAGCTAAGTGCCGGTTGCACAGTGGGGGGTTAACTTAAATTAGTGAACTCGCATGGCGTTAAAACGCAAAAATTTAATTTAACTTTTTAAACAGATTTAAACAAGTGTTGTGGAGGATCGAGTACCTAGTATCGATTCTTTTAAGAATCGGGTATTTTTGAGAGTACTGAGTACTTTCTTTAGATACTTATATGTATACGTGTTGGTAACATTTCAATGCTTAGTATAGAAGTCTCAGCACTTTACTCAAATTGAAATGTTAATCCAAAGTTACGTCAAAGGAATTGCTAACTTTACTTACTGTACTAGAAAACTATATGAACTTCAAATTGAGTACAATCATTTCTGAATACCAGTAAATATAAATAAAACTGAGTACTTTGAATCGATCCTGAGTGCATACATCAAAGTGATGATTAGAACAGAGTATTTTTAAGTACTGAGTCCTTTAGAGTTTTTTTAAGTCTTGAGTACTTTCGAGTTCTTTTGTGAGTACTGAATTCTTTGGAGTAGTCATGGAGTACATAAAATTTCACTATGTTTAATTTGATTTTTATAACACGTGGCAACTCTCCTTATACAGTTCAGAAATAAATTATTTTCAAACTAATATCAATTGATACCCCTAATTTAACAATCCATTTAACTTATTAAATAACTTGAATAACATTTTTTCAACCGGTGGCAACCCTCTTCAAACGTCCTAAAAAATTCGAAATGGTCAAACTATAGATTTCTTAACACTCGTTCGTTTGATACCCATATGTCAAAATTGCCTATAATTTGAATNGTTATGTATACGTGTTGGTAACATTTCAATGCTTAGTATAGAAGTCTCAGCACTTTACTCAAATTGAAATGTTAATCCAAAGTTACGTCAAAGGAATTGCTAACTTTACTTACTGTACTAGAAAACTATATGAACTTCAAATTGAGTACAATCATTTCTGAATACCAGTAAATATAAATAAAACTCAGTACTTTTGAGTATCTATTCGTCACTTAAAACTGAGTACTTTGAATCGATCCTGAGTGCATACATCAAAGTGATGATTAGAACAGAGTATTTTGAAGTACTGAGTCCTTTAGAGTTTTTTTAAGTCTTGAGTACTTTCGAGTTCTTTTGTGAGTACTGAATTCTTTGGAGTAGTCATGGAGTACATAAAATTTCACTATGTTTAATTTGATTTTTATAACACGTGGCAACTCTCCTTATACAGTTCAGAAATAAATTATTTTCAAACTAATATCAATTGATACCCCTAATTTAACAATCCATTTAACTTATTAAATAACTTGAATAACATTTTTTCAACCGGTGGCAACCCTCTTCAAACGTCCTAAAAAATTCGAAATGGTCAAACTATAGATTTCTTAACACTCGTTCGTTTGATACCCATATGTCAAAATTGCCTATAATTTGAATTTGTGTATAATTAGCTCGGCTTTCAAAACAGACGGCAACCCTCTTGAAAACTATTTTCGAACTAAAATCTTAAATATTTTTCGTCTGACATTGGGATGAATGTTTCAAAAAACTAATGAATTAAGTTGAATTTGATTTTTTAAACACCTGGCAAGCCTAGTAATTATGGTTCAGAAATAAAGGGTTTTAAACCCAACTCGATTAGTAAACATCTTTTTATAATTCATTAAGCTGATTAAATAATTTTAATTTAACCTTTTAATATCAAATATATTGTAAATCGACAAACTAAAGATTTCTTAAAACTCTTTCATTTAACATCCATTTTTAATATTTTACATAACTTGCCTATAAATTAATTTTATTCGACTTTTCAAACAGGTGGCAACCCTCTTCAAAATGTTTTCAAACTATTACCTTCTTGAACCTCCTGACATCCATATTATGATACCTTATTCACTTACCAAATTCTTGAGTTAAAATTTAATTCCCTTCCTAGTTAAGATATAAAGCCTTTTCAAAACCAATTCGGTTGATACCCATATTGTAACAATTCATTTACCTTTTTTAACAGTTGGAACTTAATTTCTTAACAGGTGGCAACTCTTTTCGAAAAAGTAAGACCTTATTGCAACTTTTCAGTCCAAGCACTTTAATTTGACACCACATCTTTGTAAATCGAACGACCGGTACAGATCTGATGGCCTGGACAAAAAGTCCCTTCGCGTATTATATCTTCTTAATATATATATACATATATAAATCCCGTGTCAATGTGTTTGTTTACGCTAATCTCCGAAACCACTAAAAAACTTTCAAACTTATTTCCCAAAATTTTCATTTTTACACAATCTGTTTCTAGCATACGGGCGACGATATGATAAATTCAAAAAATTATTTAAAAAATTCAGTGAAAAGTTTAATAACCGTTTGGGTATCATATAAAAGAGAAAATTCTGTAGAACTAAAAAACGTTTAAATATTTTGCTGCATAAGGACGGCTGAGTACTGAGAAAGTCCTATTAAAATTTTATTCTTGAATATCCTTGAAAAAATAAGTCTTAAACAAAAAATATGTTAAGGGCTAATATACACACGCCCAAATCCTCGAATTTATTATCTTAGAAAAATAGAATTAAATAAAAGGACATTTTCAATGCCTATTCGTCCTTGTGAACCAAAAGGCGGAAGTTTTTTTTTTATTCTGCAGAGTTTTCTCTTTAATTTGATACCACATTATTATTTCACATTGCACTGAATTTTTTAAAATAATTTTTTGAATTAATTACACTTTTGAAAGTCCTTTGAAAAACTAAAAACGCAATTTACTAAGTCTGGCCCTTAGCTTCGTGAGTATGTAGATATTTTGATTGTTTTGAAATTGTTTGGTTTTTGTCGCACGGTGTAATCATATCCAAACCGTGTGAACCTAATAATATTTCTGCATCTTTCTCAATTTTCAGCGAATTTTGGACTTTGATAGCTTTCTGAATAGGAAATATCAATGCAAATCAGGCATTATAGTAGGTAAACTAACTGGAAAAGTTTCATTGGGATTGGGAATAAAACAATTTATTTTTCCTATATTTCACGGACTTTCATACGTTACGGGTTGAATGGTTGGCCACCTTGGTTTTTATCATCAGGCTGTTCACTTGTTGAGGCTGCAATTTGGTAGCATGTTTTGGTAAACATACAACTTCTATCACATCCCACCAGTTTGAATGCTTGCTTTTCACGTTTTCTTTTACCCTATGAGCCTCTTTCCGAAACCGCCTTTTACATATCGTTTTGATGCGGAAATCAAAATCACCAGTATTTACATTTTCTAAATCTGGCAATACCTCTAATAGATGTCCCTAAACTTTTTACTCTCCACTTCTGTACCACTCAGAAGATACCAGAACTCAAGCACTTCATTCCTAAAAAAAGTAGACATGTATGAATTACCTATTAGTTAATATAGAATAGTAACCAATTTGTTTTTAAGCAAGCTTTTATTAGTTGTTAAAAAACTAAAAAGTTAAATTTACGGCTAAATTTTTTGTGGAGATATTCCTTTACATTTAAGTAAAACACGTTTTTAATATGAACCAAATTGGTCCATAAATACGTGTTTTCAAATAATCCGACACCTGCGCCACCTAGAGGACTAATTCATCATTCATATTGCATTGTCATCGGGTTCTGAGTTAAGTGTCAAGTTTCAGTTCTCTACCTCATCGAGAAGTTGGTTAAAAATGTATTGTAAGATTTGATTACACACATGTGATAGTAAATAAAACTCTGTGCGTGTAGTCCCTACGCGCGGAAGAAGTGAAACTTAATGGAGGAAATGCCAGAAAGAAAGAAATGTGTGATATACATACACATGTACACATTTCCTAATATACAAAAAAAACCTATTTATTTAAAATTTTTTTAACGACCCTTAATGTTTTTGTTTTTTATAACCAACTGCAAAGTTTAATTATAATTTGTGGCTGAGAAAACATCCATATCTACAATATTAACTTGTGGTAACTAAAGCAAGATATTAAATGTTTTATGTCAATATTAATAATATTTCTGGGGAAAATCCGCATAGCCGCTCCGTTGGTTGTTGGATCATTTCTACCATTAACCACTTCTATTGAAAATTTTTCTTTAAAAAATTCTGTCAGTTCATCAGATTTGGCCAGCGAAAAGTTGACGTTGAAATCTCTTGCGAGAATTAGAGGTCGGTCATAACTGTCTACTTATCTTTATCTTTATCTTCATCTTTATCATTCTTCTTCTTCTTCTGCATCTTCATCTTCATCTTCATCTTCATCTTCATCTTCATCTTCATCTTCATCTTCATCTTCATCTTCATCTTCATCTTCATCTTCATCTTCATTGAACTAAATTTTAATTGAAAATTCTTAAAAATAAATAAATAAACATAAGTGGCACACAATATCACTTTGAAATGGCGTGCTACAGATATGACCGATACTGTATGGCAACCCTTTAAAAAACTAAAGTCATATTACCCATCTACAGGTCAAGCCCTTTCATTTGACACCTCATCTTTTAAAATCGAAAAACGATACAGATTTAATGCGGCAGAGAATTTTTTAATTCGATTTTACAACATGTGACAACTCCGCGGCAAAATTTAAGACAGCTAAATTAAAAGAAAAAAAATTATTTGGATTCAGCTGCACTTGAAATTGTGTTTGTGGCTGTAAAATATTATTAATGATTCATCTCATTCAATACAATTCAAAATTAGAATTACGCTGCGAATTTTTCCTTAGTATAGCAGTCGTTGAAATTTCCATTTAACTTTCATTCACGCGGCTTAGAAACCTGACGGCGCGCCTGCGCGTGANAAGGATGAGGCCTTTCGTGTGACACCTCATTATTGAAAATCGAACTAGAACTATACAGATTTTATGACTTGGTGTTAACTATTTAACGCAACCCTCTGCGGCAGAGAAATTTTGAGCTCGATTTGCTAACATGTGGCACCTGCTTTTATGGAACTAAAGCTATATTGTACTCCCGAAGGGCGAGGCCTTTCATGTGACACCTCATTTTTGAAAATCGAATGAACGATACAGATTTTATGACTTGGTGTTAAATATTTAACGCAACCATCTCCGAACTCGAGTAAGAAGTTTGGTGACAGTAATGAGATCAACGGAAATAAGGTCAATTGACTTTATTTCCCACCTTGGTGCGAAATAAAGTCAATTGACATTATTACCTTTTTAAAAGCGAAATAAAATCCATTGACATTATTGCTCTTTCAAACCTTAAATTTGCTTAACTTCGTGGCGGCCAGCGTCCGCGCACGCCCCGCGTACCCCGCGCGACCGACGCCCCACACCACATCACGCTACGCCGCGCATGCTTCGCTATTACAATTTTTAGTTTACGGATTTTCCAAGTGCTGCGGATAGTACACATGGCCGCTATGTAACTTACATGATTTTCAAGATATAGACACATTGGAAAATCCGTAAACTTAAAATTGTAATATTTCAGCGAAGCAAAAAGATATTTGAGCAAACTCGACACCATTTCAAAGAGAAGGACTTGTGCTTTAACACCTTTTTTGTATTTTTTTGAGAAAAATTACTCTGGCTTGCATATACAACTTCAAAAATGGGCAAAAACGGCATTTTTTGCACTTATAGGTTAGAATATCTCAAAATACTGATGTGATAGAGCAATTCTGTGGCCAGATTTGAATTCAGTGCATCGAAAACCTTCGGGAAAGTATAGTCTGGTTTATGGGTAAGAATTTTGTCGGCCTGTGTAATCAATAATTGTTTATACCCGTGTTTTGGCACATTGGCTTGTTGAATGTGCCATCTAATAAATAGTGTCGTCGTTCTCCTTAGCTGCTTTTAAATGATGTCATAAATTGCTGTCGGAGACATGAATACAGTGTAAGAAAATTCCTTTTCTATAATTGTTTCCTTATAGAAAGGTTGGTTTCTTTTCCACCTTAGACATTCCGACTTCGTTCAAAATATGCCAATTTAAAACACAGAATTCTTTCAGTGTTCCTTCAGGGTTTTTGGACATGGACTGTTTCTTCAATGTAATAATAGTGTTCGCTTTATTTTTGTGGAAACGAAACATGTTTTGTAAGTTCTGGATCATTTCTATGCTCTTTCTTCAAATATTTCTCGTATTCCATCTGCGTTTTGCGTTTAGTTTTTCGCAT
>NW_016159587.1:78194-81687 GCF_001687245.7 Rhagoletis zephyria
AGTTAGCTTACTGCCAGTATGAAGTATTACATATATGAGTATAATGCATGTGCATATATGTATGTAAATTCCTCGAGCATTATATAAAAATGCTGTTTGATAATCATGTAGAACATGTGTCAGAATAACGGGAAGCAATAGTGACACTGGCACCAAACAACCCCCTCGTAAATCATAAAAATTCATCAACCATCCAATGCACCATTCACTGTACATACGAATATACTTACATATGTACATATCGCACACCGTCTTCAAAAGAGTCACAACTCAAAATTTGGCATTTTTGAAATTATGCGCTAAAAATGTACACAGAGCTTTTATTTACCTTTCAGCAAAAGCTAGAGCAATTTTTGTTATAATTTGTTAAACCTAAGAAAAGGTCGTCCTTGCCCATATGATTAGCATGTGCTACGAATAGTTTTTCGCATTTTCTGACGAACGTATTATTTTGGGTTGTGACTCTTTCGAAGACGGTGTGCGATATGTACATAAGTATATAAATGGCATATGTACACACTTACATTTGTATATTAGTAATATGCATGTGTCGAATCACAGCTTTGTTCGCATCAACCTACCAGGGTCCAGGACATATGAAAATTTATAATGGCGCAGTAATAACTGATTTCTCTTCAATTGAATTCATTAGTAAAAAAAAATCGCAAATGTCGCATTTGATAATGGACAATAACGCATGTCTGCTGATCGTCGGTGTTGTTGCCTGCGACATCGTTAATTGTTGGATACAATAGCCCCAATAAACATTATGGTCATTCATACAGATTTTTGTGGATTTATTATGAGGCGAATATTTAATATGTATCTACATGTGTATATACATTAGATTGATTCAAAAAAACAACTAACTTTTTTTGAAGTGTTGAAGTGAAACTTCTGGTGACAGGTACTAAGATCAGCGGAAATAAGGTCATTTAACTTTATTTCCCACCCTGGTGCGAAATAAAGTCAATTGACATTATTACCTTTTCAAAAGCGAAATAAAGTAAACAAAAATTTTTAAATAAAGCATTGACGCTATTTTCTCATTCTAATGGAAATAGCGTCAACAATGCTTAAAGTATGTCGATTCGTTGTAGAGGTGGGTAACTCAGCACTGTGCTGAGTTACTGTGCTGACTCTTAGAACTGTGCCGCACGCTCAGACTCACCTCTGAAAAAATTTGTAACTCAGTAACTCAGTTTATGTGCTGACAATGTATAGCTCAGTGTGCTACAGAGTCGATATCGCTAGCTTAGAAAGAAAAGTTGCTAAGTCCCATTTTAAAAATTTTACAGGAGAGGAAAAAATCTTCATATAGCCATTTTCTTTAACTATTTCGCAAGACTTTGAATCAAACATTTTGCGCGATTAAAGCAAAGCAAAACTCCATAAGAATCAGAAGGATTCGCTATTAATTAAAAGATGTCGTATTATTTTCGCCTCATCGGATTTGTGGTGCTTCTTTTGGACTTGGCAAATTTTCCTTTTATTGCTTATGAAGAGGAAAAAATAAAACAAGTACCGTTATAATTTTTGAAACGATGCGTAGTCAATTTCTCTAGCTTCCTATATCAAAATATGAGTTTTCATAAAAAGTGGACTTAGCAACTTTTCACTCTAAGCTAGCGATATGGTAACTCAGTTGATGTGCTGACACTTGCATAGCTCGGTGCGGCTTGCATTGTTTAGAACTGTGTCGATGTGGTAACTCAATTGATAAGCTCACACATTCACACAATACGATCTTCCAAAGAGTACCATAATAGATGGCATCACTAGACTAACCATCAATTGAATATACGACTACCAAATTTAAAAAGAAGCAAGGCGAATAGCCAAGTTATGCATACTTGCACTGCTATACCATTTTTACGTAAAAATCAAAACCAAACAGAATTCTACATGTGAAGTGCTGTGCGTTGGGTAACCTCTTACATGCATAGCCCATTTAACAGATTCTTATGTGACAACTCTCAAGCAAAACTAAGTAGGGAATTATTTTGCAAATGAACTCACCAGTAGAAATCAGCTTTGTAAAATTTTTCCGGCCAGCTACGAACAGAAGCTAAGGATAACCTTTTCTAAATCGATTTAAAATTACTAACATCATCAATAATTTCGATGTACATACCAATTGTGCGATAGCACACTTGTGCCAGCTCACTGTGCTGACTCATTAAAGTGAGTTGGAGTTACTGAGTCAGCACACGAAAATTTACAGAGTTACCCACCCTTAATTCGTTGAAAAAAATGTAGTTCTTACAATAAGCATTGCCCAGTAAGTGTTGTTTTTTAATACATGAAAAAGGTTATTGCCAAATCCTCAGTGTGGTATCAATCCACACACAATCATGAACTACCACCAATTGATCTTATTAAAAAATTTAAAATTACGAGTATAGCAGTGCATGCACTGCCAAGTATGCATAACAGAGAGCCTTTAATCTTATTACCAGCTACTCCTATTACGCTTTGCAATTTTCTCCACCTCTACTCTCTTCTTTCCATTAGCGAATATCCGCTTCGTATTCAAAACAATTTTTATAGGCTTCTTGTTAGTTGTTGTATGTTTAAACCTTTGACAATTATTTTTGTCCTTTTCAAATCCTGTTAGGCTTCAGCGATTTTTTATTGTGTCTTCTTTCAGCGCTGTTATTTGATATTGATATTAAAACCTCCCAAATAAAAAGCTATAAGAAAATTTTCGTTCGAAAGCTTCAGTAAATATGTCCTAAATTGGAGACCTGCAAGTTTTATTCAACTCTTTCATTTTACCGGCAACAATTTTTTGGCTGCAAATCTTGTTTTCATTGTTTTTTTTTTGTACTTATATAGTGACAAACTGTCGTGATTTTCTGGACCCTTTAATAATATGATTGCCCAGTTTTCAGACAATGAGAGAAAAATTAAATATAAAATTTATATCTATTTATTCTGAGTCAAATTTGCCTAATTTATTATTTTTTTCGACATGTATTATATGTAGTTTACGCGTGCACAGTCTGTTTTCAAAATATGCTTTATGGCAACAGCTGAATTTCTGTAGAAGAGTTCGGAATTTCAAATTGAGATGCTGATATTTTTCAATATTGGAATATTAGCTCTTTAAAATTACTTAAATCAGCTGCTGAAAAACATCTTTCTGTTCTACCTACCAACGATCGCAGAAGGCTCCGTGAATTATGGCCGGGTGTATTAAGACCTCAATCATAATTCATTTAAACAAGTGAAATTAGACCGCGTGGTCAGTGCTGACAGGTTGACGATTTGCCGTCATTTTGAAGATTTTTACTGTCATGACGATTTGACAATTTTTGTGACCTAATGATGATTTTTCTTTATGTGCAAATTTGTCCGGTTCTCAACTTTGAAGATAGTTACACAGACAACTAAAAATTGCAGTGTAAACACTTATTGAGAGTATACCATTTCTGCTAATACATAATTGCCGTATCGAAATTATATCATGCGGCAGCACTAATAGTAGTTA
>NW_016159588.1:0-6746 GCF_001687245.7 Rhagoletis zephyria
TGCATGTACATATGTATGTGTACCTATGTTCGATATGCGTTTTCATTGCCCTGCTTTGGTCTAGGCCCACAGCGTTATTTCCCAAAATACTTAATTCGCGGGCGCCAATTTCAACCTATGGCGCTGGTGTTATTTCCGGTGGTTTTTGTTTGGGCGCCATTTTAACTTTGTCGCGTACACGTGTCGCCCATTTTCAAACCACCATTGTGGTTGCCTTGGCTAGCTCAGCAATTGGGTGGTCGGGATCCTTAACCCTTGCCACAATGGTGCCGGGCGGACGTGGCGGCTCGTTCACTGGCATATCACACCCACAGGAAGCCCACCCNAAAAAAATACTTTTATAGGCTGGAATAAATTTATACACGAACTTTGTATGCATGTACATATGTATGTGTACCTATGTTCGATATGCGTTTTCATTGCCCTGCTTTGGTCTAGGCCCACAGCGTTATTTCCCAAAATACTTAATTCGCGGGCGCCAATTTCAACCTATGGCGCTGGTGTTATTTCCGGTGGTTTTTGTTTGGGCGCCATTTTAACTTTGTCGCGTACACGTGTCGCCCATTTTCAAACCACCATTGTGGTTGCCTTGGCTAGCTCAGCAATTGGGTGGTCGGGATCCTTAACCCTTGCCACAATGGTGCCGGGCGGANTGTCGCGTACACGTGTCGCCCATTTTCAGACCACCATTGTGGTTGCCCTGGCTAGCTCAGCAATTGGGTGGTCGGGATCCTTAACCCTTGCCACAATGGTGCCGGGCGGACGTGGCGGCTCGTTCACTGGCATATCACACCCACAGGAAGCCCACCCATCCATGGACCGCCTGATGTGTCTCCTTGCGGTCTCCCTTTTGCCATGCTCCAATGCCCCCCCTCAGCTTACCCCCCTTGTCATCTTCGCCTCCCCTGTTTAAGGGATTAAGTCCACATTTTAAATTCTTTTACATACACGTTAAAATTTATTATAAAACATAAGAACTTACAAACAGGAAAAGCAATGCATTTTATGATCGGTTTCCGGCCGCCACAACAAAAAGGAACCAATCAAATTGATCACCGTTTATACACGTATGTCAAACAAACAATATAGAAAACATGCCACCCTATGGTTCTTCCACGGGTTTTGTGCTTTGGGCCTTATATGGTCGTCACCGCTGATGGCCAATCCTCCTGCCTTGGCAAGTATAATATCGGCTTCTCCCTCTTCTTGCCTCTGATGACCACGTTCTCCCGGGCGCTTAGAGGTGATCGTGGGCTCTTCGCCTACACTCCTCACAATTTATTTTTTTTTGTTCTTTTTTTTTGCAACTCGCGACTTTAAAAATGCATTTAGAATTTATTTTTATTTCACTAAAGAAAATTTTCGGACGTTACTGCACTTTTAAAAAAGGCTTGTAAAAAAAAAAGACAAGGCTCAACTAGCGCGCACTGTATGAACGTTGCAATGACACCGGCAATTCTTTTTCTTACGGAACTCAGCCGACCCCCTTTTATATGCTATTTGTCAGGCCCCCATGTCTTCTCAACACCGTTCTTTCCGCTTTCTTCATTGTTCCCGACACGGCCAATCGTGGTATCGCGCACCCTATTGCTATCCCTCTGCTCGAGATTTTCCCCAAACTCTCCAAACTACAAGTTTTCGTCTGGCAACATCTGCCCATCAAAAGCTTCATAATTTCCTTTTTTGGCACTTCTGCTTTGTTTGACATTTCTTCATGAGAACAAACATAAATTCAGCGCTGGGTAAGTAAACGAAACATGGTATTTTAATTTTAATGATTTATTATCGGCATTAACTCTTTTCAGGTGGTCCAGGGATAGCTACTGTGGTATTTAGGCAAACACCCAACGTGGGGAACACCCATACCCTGACAGGACTGCTGTGTAGATTTAAACTAAATACCACATAGTTAATGAAACTTCATTTCTGGTTATTGCTTTCGTTTGATTGGAATCGTAGAAACAATTAAGCCAAACGAAGAAACTTGTAATATTTAAACAGTTATGAAAAATTAATAAATTTTGCAACGCTGCAAATTAGAAAATAAGAACTAGAATCTTAACATCGCTTAAACGAAAATATTTGAATTTATAGAAAACAGAATAAATTCGACCGTCGAGCAAAAAACAATGATTTTTATTAATTTAGACCGGCATCCCAACAATACAATTTGTCATGCATATTTATTCTATTAAATACTCCAATACAAATTTGGTGCTTTCTTCGAGATAAACGCGACTTTTCTGGGGTTTTAGTGCTTTTTCAAATTCAGAACTTGGCAACACTGCTAATGAAGTCCTCGTTTGCTTGCCGCTCTACTCTTGCGCTGCCTCATTTGCTTACTCGCTCGCTGGGTGCTCAGCGCGTGCGCTCGTACTTAACGNAGAATAAATTCGACCGTCGAGCAAAAAACAATGATTTTTATTAATTTAGAAATTTTTAGNTCGCTCGCTGGGTGCTCAGCGCGTGCGCTCGTACTTAACGAGCAGTGTTGCCAACTTTTGATTTTCAGAAAGCACCAAAAACTTGGAAAAAAAGCGTTTTACCAAACTAAAAGCACCATTTTTTTAACCAAAGGATGCTTTTTTCGTAACAGTTTGTATTCAACAAAAGCAAAAATTAACAATATTTACAAGAATACATACATAAATCAATACACAAAACGTTTTCGCTCATAACGATTGAATAGCCTCTACACATGCTATGATGACTCATGCTTACGACGTAATACCAAAGTACTATTAAAACTAGTATTTCTCGAGAAAGAAAAATCGAACCGCAACAANACCCTGACAGGACTGCTGTGTAGATTTAAACTAAATACCACATAGTTAATGAAACTTCATTTCTGGTTATTGCTTTCGTTTGATTGGAATCGTAGAAAAAATTAAGCCAAACGAAGAAACTTGTAATATTTAAACAGTTATGAAAAATTAATAAATTTTGCAACGCTGCAAATTAGAAAATAAGAACTAGAATCTTAACATCGCTTAAACGAAAATATTTGAATTTATAGAAAACAGAATAAATTCGACCGTCGAGCAAAAAACAATGATTTTTATTAATTTAGAAATTTTTAGAAAAAGTCAAAATTTGTACAAACAATTAGAAAAGAAAAAAAAAGAAATACATACCTAACTTACCTGCGTACTAGCATGTTCAACGCGAGTAGAATTCAACAAGGTGAGTTTGCAACTTCAGCTTTTTATCAATCATGGTTGTATTTTAGTGCATTTAAATTTGTATATTCTTGTAAATTCCGCATCTTCATGAGACACCACAGCTTATAATATAATATAATAACAAGTAATTTTTAGCAAAAAAAAAACCGACTTCAACTCTCATATAAAAAAAAAATATATATATATATCTCATGATCCGCTGATCGGATCTTAACCAGATTAGTATGGGACCNAAAAAATATTCCGACGAATTGATAACCTCCTCCTTTTTTGGAAGTCGGATAAAAAAAAGCACTAAAGGCACTAGGCACTAAGTAACTTTTTTTGGCGTTTTAATTTTCAAAAAGCACTAAATCTAGTGCTTAAAGCACCAAGTTGGCAACTATGTTAACGAGTGCTCTTTTGCAAACAGCCTCACTTCATGCTCGTGAGTTGCGCAAACTCAGAGCAAACTAACGAGCGAGCGAGGGGCTAAAATGAGACAAATCCGAACCCCGAAATTAACTGCTGAAATATGTACATATGTATGTTTATACAAAATGTAAGCAAACCNCCAAGTTGGCAACTATGTTAACGAGTGCTCTTTTGCAAACAGCCTCACTTCATGCTCGTGAGTTGCGCAAACTCAGAGCAAACTAACGAGCGAGCGAGGGGCTAAAATGAGACAAATCCGAACCCCGAAATTAACTGCTGAAATATGTACATATGTATGTTTATACAAAATGTAAGCAAACCACATTTTGCTTGCATAGTCTTCTGCTCTCTTTCATTGCAAGTTGAATTATTTTAAGATCTATTGCAAAATTTTTTACCCAAAATAAAATAACACTTTTTAATATACAACGCTTTTATAAATGGACTAAAAATTAGAAAATAAAATAATTTAAAAAAAAATATTTTTTAAAAACAAGCTTTTATTTAACATGTACAATCAAAGGAATAAAATAAAGTAGTGTAACAAAAGATTTTTTAGCAAGAAAATTTTGTCAAAACTGCACTAAAATGAATAAAATAAAATAAGTTAAGGTCTCGTTAAAGTTACTAAAAGCCATTTAGTGAAAGGAGTTATTCGAACTCTAATGAAAATTACTAACAATTTGTACTAATTTACTTCGTTTTTAAAAAAGCTTGTCGGCGACTTCAGCGTACATGCATAATTGGTTAGGTATGTATATGTATGTACGCAGATATTTAAAAGATGGTTTGCTATTCGCGCGACAAACTTTTTAAAAAACCAAGTAAATTAGTACAAATTGTTAGTAATTTTCATTAGAGTTTGCATAACTCCTTTCACTAAATGGCTTTTAGAAATTTTAACGAGACCTTAACTCATTTTATTTTATTAATTTTAGTGCAGGTTTGACAAAATTTTCTTGCTAAAAAATCTTTTGTTACACTACTTTATTTTATTCCTTTGATTGTACATGTTAAATAAAAGCTTGTTTTTAAAAAATATTTATTTTTACATTATTTTTTTATATCTAATAAATGTAACTTAGTGGGGATAAGATTGACTAATGAGAAAAGTGGACGTCTGGTGAAGACTGAGAGTAAAGAAAAGCAGAAAAAACAATACATATAGATTTTTTATTTCTTTTAAATGTTTTGGTTCGCCATTATAAGGATATTAATAAGAAACCAAAAATATACACACGTAAATAGAATTAAAATATGTATGGATGTATGTATTACTTAGAAGAAAACTCAATAAAACGAAGGTCTGCATTTCATATCCATGCACACGTATATATATGTACTTATATAAGTGCATAGTTATTTACTGAACAGTAGCGCAGAATGAACAAAAATTTCTGATTTCGTCACTTTAGATATACAAAGTTTAGTTATATAAGTTTAGTTATATAAAGTTTAGATATACATAGATTTCTAGTGAAAAACTGAAAAAAAATTTTTTTAAAAGTACCATTTTTCGACGATTTTGGACTGGTGAGGATCTAGTTACTAGCGGACTAGTTGGTTTTTCGCGATAAAGACCTAGTACAGAACTAGAAATTTGATTCACTAGTCCGCGGTTTCCCTGCAGGATGGGAAGACTTTTATATTACTTCTTCTACTGACGACAATGCATATGTATATGAATACGTGCAATTATAGCGTAATTTCTTAGAAAAGCGAAAAAACATCCTCCATACAACGTCCTAAAAAGTTTTCAGGATTAGCTGTTGAGTGATCGCGAATGGAGCACCCGCATTGTTTATCTCATTTATGTAGGTGCACACCCAAACCTCTTACAAAATAAAATTTTATGAAAAAGTACGTATTTACGAAATATCTGGTATTCAGGGAAATCCCAACTAAACCACACAACTCCGCACTTAGCGAAATGCAGTTTGAAGAAAACTTCTTTACCTGTTACAACCCTCCGGTACTGCTAGAGTCAATCGCTACTTTTGAACCGCTACTGCTCCGACTCCTAGGTAAGTAGCTACTCTATTAACCCGTGGAAGTGCACATAGTAGTGCAGAGTCAAACCAGTCGGAAGCGGAATAGCGAAAAACTACGACAGAGGGCGCCCATAAATCACGCAAGTGACTTCTTTAGTAACTCCCGGTAGTGCAGAGAGAGCCGATGGTGACTACCGCTTAGGACATTGCCTTGTAAAAGTAATGGATGAAATACACTGCAAGTAGACGGTCGGTAATTGACGGAGTTTACCAGGTACCTACCGATTCATCAGTCCTGTAGTCGCTGCCCCGTACTGCAGGGAACTTTAAAATGAACGAAATCATGTGCTCTATTTCCGTAAATATTTCTAAAGCATAATAATTATTAGTGGANAATGCATATGTATATGAATACGTGCAATTATAGCGTAATTTCTTAGAAAAGCGAAAAAACATCCTCCATACAACGTCCTAAAAAGTTTTCAGGATTAGCTGTTGAGTGATCGCGAATGGAGCACCCGCATTGTTTATCTCATTTATGTAGGTGCACACCCAAACCTCTTACAAAATAAAATTTTATGAAAAAGTACGTATTTACGAAATATCTGGTATTCAGGGAAATCCCAACTAAACCACACAACTCCGCACTTAGCGAAATGCAGTTTGAAGAAAACTTCTTTACCTGTTACAACCCTCCGGTACTGCTAGAGTCAATCGCTACTTTTGAACCGCTACTGCTCCGACTCCTAGGTAAGTAGCTACTCTATTAACCCGTGGAAGTGCACATAGTAGTGCAGAGTCAAACCAGTCGGAAGCGGAATAGCGAAAAACTACGACAGAGGGCGCCCATAAATCACGCAAGTGACTTCTTTAGTAACTCCCGGTAGTGCAGAGAGAGCCGATGGTGACTACCGCTTAGGACATTGCCTTGTAAAAGTAATGGATGAAATACACTGCAAGTAGACGGTCGGTAATTGACGGAGTTTACCAGGTACCTACCGATTCATCAGTCCTGTAGTCGCTGCCCCGTACTGCAGGGAACTTTAAAATGAACGAAATCATGTGCTCTATTTCCGTAAATATTTCTAAAGCATAATAATTATTAGTGGAAAATAAACAAAAGGTATGTAGGTAGAAAGCTGCTGCAATATTGTATCTA
>NW_016159588.1:10989-37795 GCF_001687245.7 Rhagoletis zephyria
TTTTTCTGCTTTTCTTTACTCTCAGTCTTCACCAGACGCCCACTTTTCTCATTAGTCAATCTTATCCCCACTAAGTTCCATTTATTAGATATAATAAATAAACGCAATCATTATAATAAAATAACATCTAAAGACATCATTATACTTNGAAGAACCAAAAAGATTGAAAAATCATGATACTTTTTTCTTTCGTTTGTCGATTTTAGAACTGGTTCGGAAATATAGAATTTAGGACTAGGTCGGAACTATCGAAAATGGGGTGCAGCGGGGGGCATTGACACTTCCTAGGACATCGCCATGTTAAATTCGCCAGATGCTGGCATGCAAAAGAGATTTATCGCGAACCAGTACTGGGTCTAAATGTACTAGAAGCGCACCAGTTCAGAACTAGAGATTTTCCCCACAGGGTATATATTACCACCATAATTCATATATTTGTGCATATTCCTACATTCCTTCCAACCGAAAAGCATTTGCTTACATTACTTTCATATACATATGTACATATGTATGTATGCTGTATGCATAACCCTGCAGAAAAAAATTATCAATTGATAAAAAATAACCTACTTGTAGTTAGCTTTTTTGCGGGATTTCTATAAAATATATAACTTGTGGTTAGCTACAAAAAGCTAACTTGAAACAAGTGGACAAGTATTGCGGGAGTAAAGCTCNAAACGCAATCATTATAATAAAATAACATCTAAAGACATCATTATACTTAAAAGTGTACGCTTGGAATATACTTTAACTACACGTATGCATGTATGGAATTTATATGTACATACATACCCTACAGGGAAACCGCGGACTAGTGAATCAAATTTCTAGCTCCGTACTAGGTCTTTATCGCCAAAAAGGAACTAGACCGATAGGAACTAGATCCCCACCAGTCCAAAATCGGCGAGAAGTGGTACTTTTAAGAAACTAATTTTTTTCAGTTTTTTTCACTAGAAATCTATATCTAAAGTGACGAATTTAGAAATGGTTCGGAACTATAGAAAGGGATGCAGAACGAACTAGATCCTATTTGTCGAATTTAGAACAATTTCAGAACTATCGAATAAGGCATGCAGCCGGGGGCTTGTTTACTTTACATGGATATGTTTTCGGCGGCTTTTTCGTTCAAATACGCTTCTATTCTGCGCTTCGCAGATGCTTTTTCATAGCCTGGTAATACAAAACTAAATTTTGTCTTAACATTTCAACATCTTGGGACCGTCTGAAATCTAAGAAGCGAGCACCTCTGCAAACTCAGCAACAGCTAAAGGTATGTAAACGTACATTTCTTAAAATTTCAAATTGAAAACACATTTCTTCCAAAATAACTTAAAATCGCACACATGGAAGAACCAAAAAGATTGAAAAATCATGATACTTTTTTCTTTCGTTTGTCGATTTTAGAACTGGTTCGGAAATATAGAATTTAGGACTAGGTCGGAACTATCGAAAATGGGGTGCAGCGGGGGGCATTGACACTTCCTAGGACATCGCCATGTTAAATTCGCCAGATGCTGGCATGCAAAAGAGATTTATCGCGAACCAGTACTGGGTCTAAATGTACTAGAAGCGCACCAGTTCAGAACTAGAGATTTTCCCCACAGGGTATATATTACCACCATAATTCATATATTTGTGCATATTCCTACATTCCTTCCAACCGAAAAGCATTTGCTTACATTACTTTCATATACATATGTACATATGTATGTATGCTGTATGCATAACCCTGCAGAAAAAAATTATCAATTGATAAAAAATAACCTACTTGTAGTTAGCTTTTTTGCGGGATTTCTATAAAATATATAACTTGTGGTTAGCTACAAAAAGCTAACTTGAAACAAGTGGACAAGTATTGCGGGAGTAAAGCTCGAGGTTGTTTTCTTTAAACGCGTTTCTATTTAAATATCCTGCACTTCGCAAATACTTTTTCGAATTGAGTACAAATAAAGGGAGATCGAAATTTCATATAATCATTTTGATGTTATGTCTGACGGAGTTCGAATATGCGACCACCTACAGCAGAATATAAAAACAAATGTGAAATGTTATAAAATAAATAAAGTAGATAAAAATAAAAAAATAAAGTATTTTGTTTTCCTATTGATATTTTATGTCCAAAAGTAGTTAGTTGCATCAAATGCAGAGGTAACCACCCTTGACTACGTCTAATGCAGAGGTAAACCACCCTTGACTATTTCGCGGCCATCGCCATAGAAATGTAGTTAGCTTTCGTCAAAGAAAATATACAGATAATAAGTGACTTTTAGTTCCTTCCTAATCAACATAAAGTTAGCTTATAGTTAGACACATTTCCTGCAGGGAACAAAATGCATACCCAAGCCAAACGCGAAAAACATCTNAACTATAGAAAGGGATGCAGAACGAACTAGATCCTATTTGTCGAATTTAGAACAATTTCAGAACTATCGAATAAGGCATGCAGCCGGGGGCTTGTTTACTTTACATGNAAAACATCTCCATACAACGTCGTTGAAAATTTTTCGCGATAAGCTTTTGTGAGTGATCGCGAATGGATTATTTGCATCGTTTTTTTCATTTATGAGAGACCGATATCGGCAATGCTCGGACTTCTCATATTCGAGTGAGAGGAAATTTCTTTGCTTTTTTCGATCGCGAATGAAAAGCAGCGGAAATTTTTTTGTCGATCGCATTCCGAACGTGAGAGGTGATAAATTTGTTTGCATTTTTCACTCCCGATAAAAGAATGCAAAAATTGATTTGGAATATTATCGATCGCGATAAATTTCATAAATGAATGAAAACGAATAATCCTAAATGAGAATCTCCGAACCCTGGTTACGATTGGCCCAATGGATATGATTTGCCAATATTATTATGCGTTAAAGCTTCATTCGAAGAAACTAGGGTTGAGTTGTGCAGTGGTAAATCTCAAATCACCACCTGTCGAAATACCTTAAAAGCCAGTTTCATGAAAGCAATTTAATGAAAATTTATTTTTTTAATTGAATTTAAATTCAGAAAACAGACAGAAAAAAATCATTTTTCACCTAAATTACTTTCGCGAAACTGGCTTTTAAGGTATTTCACCTCAGTCTATACAGGGTGTCCCGGAAGTAACGTGCCAAACTTTAGGGTAAGGTAGGTGGTGGGTGAGCTGACTAATAAACAAAAAATTTTCAGGTAAAAGTGTCACCATTTTTGAAATATTTACAATTTTTCGAATTAAAAAAAAAACGCGCCTTTTCATGTGTTTTCTTAAACTGCAACTACAAACCGGGCAATACTTAGTAAATTTTTTATGTAAAATACTTCCAGATAGTTGCCTCTCCATACTCAAATGCAGTGTAGTTAAAATATATTAAGGAACCATCATAAAATTAGGACTATTTCTGGATTTTTAACTTTTTGATATTTTCTTCCCCAACTTTGACTATCTCGGGTGAAAAAAAAAGTACTGAGCTATAATTTTACATTACATAAAAAAATTGCTCATTTAATAAAGATTTCAGAAAGGTGCCACACTTACTGTTTTGAATAAATAAAAAAAAGTTATAGCCGCTTTTGTGGGTAAAGGACTGAGACACGCTAGAATGTATTTAATAGATTTAAATTGAATTTGCTCTTGTTTCCGTCAAATGACATGCTAAATAGTACAAAGGTACATTATTACCTGCTCCTGACATTATTTTGTGTTACCTACCGGAATTAGTGAAAGTGGATTTTGTGAAATTTGACCCTTCGAACATTGTGTTATTCAGCCTCATTGCGTAAGTCGTAAATTTGGCAAAATTGTACGACTCGACAACATTGGCATTGTTTACTGTCGTGCTGAAATAAGTAAATGACGAAAATCGTCGAAAACTATACAGTGCTGCCAAGTTTTTCCGTTTTAATACACTAGTCGAATGGAAATTTTAGGCAATGACGTGCAATTTGCGATACGATTCGACTCTCGAAAAACGACTTGCATACGACACCACTCTCGCAATGAGGGTGATTAATACTATGACAGACGCAGTATACGTCGCATGAATATGCGGATATTCACCTAATTTACGGCGAAGCTTGCTGTAATGCCAGAGCTGCTCAAAGACTGTATGCAGAGCGATACCGCAATCGTCGCCATCCGGGTCGTGAAGTATTCGCCCGGACTCATAGAGAAATATATGAAGGTAAGTGATTTTTACACCTTTCTTGTTTGCTTGCTTGTTAACTATCATTTTTCACTTTTTTAAGGTCGCATACCTGGAAGGCGTGGCGGCGAAACAGGACGTCCTGCAACGGTAGATGTTGAAGCTGTGTTAGAGGAAGTGGAACTAGGTCCATCGACTTCAGTGAGAATGATGGAAAGACGGACGGGAATACCAAAAACTACAGTTCACAAAGCTTTAAAAGACCATCGATTTCATCCCTACCACATTCAACGTGTTCAGGCTCTACAGGAAAGAGATTACCTGTCGAGGGTTAGATTTTGCCGTGAAATGTTGCGAATGCATGAATCAGACCCCAACTTTTTTAATAAAATAATTTGGAGCGATGAATCATCATGCAAACGTGATGGTTATTTTAATTTACATAACCTTCACAGTTGGCAGATAGACAATCCTCACGAAATGAGAGAAGATCGTTCGCAGTACCGGTACAAAATAAATTTATGGTGCGGTATTTTTAATTTTCAGATATTGGGACCTGTGGAACTGCCGCCAACGCTCAACTCTCACAGTTATTTAGAGTTCCTTCAGGAACGGCTTCCAACTCTTTTGGAAGATGTACCCTTAAACCTGCGGCGAAGACTATGGCTGCAAAATGACGGGTGCCCTGCTCACTACGGGCGTGAAGTAAGAGCTCATTTAGACGAAACTTATCCTCGCCGATGGATTGGACGATACGGGCCAATCACGTGGCCCGCTCGATCGCCAGACCTGAATCCATTAGATTTTTTCTACTGGGGCTGTCTTAAGGACAAAATTTATTCAAAAACAATTCAAAACGAAGAGCATTTGCGGGAACAAATAAATGGAGCTGCTGCTGAGATAGCCCAATTGAGTTTAAGATCTCTAAAAGCGTCTTTTCTTAAAAGGTGCCGAGCTTGTATTAGAGTAGAAGGTCGCCAATTTGAGCATATTTTATCAATAAATGAATAAATTTCTCTTCAAACGACTCATGTATATTTTATTTCACGTGAATCCATGCTTCACAAAAAATATTGATAGATATAGCCCTTGTTATAGACTCTAGTCCGAATTCCGGTAAGTAACACAAAATAATGTCAGGAGCAGGTAATAATGTACCTTTGTACTATTTAGCATGTCATTTGACGGTAACAAGAGCAAATTCAATTTAAATCTATTAAATACATTCTAGCGTGTCTCAGTCCTTTACCCACAAAAGCGGCTATAACTTTTTTTTTTTTTCTATTCAAAACAGTAAGTGTGGCACCTTTCTGAAATCTTTATTAAATGAGCAATTTTTTTATGTAATGTAAAGTTATAGCTCAGTACATTTTTTTTTCACCCGAGATAGTCAAAGTTGGGGAAGAAAATATCAAAAAGTTAAAAATCCAGAAATAGTCCTAATTTTATGATGGTTCCTTAATATATTTTAACTACATTGCATTTGAGTATGGAGAGGCAACTATCTGGAAGTATTTTACATAAAAAATTTACTAAGTATTGCCCGGTTTGTAGTTGCAGTTAAAGAAAACACATGAAAAGGCACGATTTTTTTTTAATTCGAAAAAATGTAAATATTTCAAAAACGGTGACACTTTTACCTGAAAATTTTTTGTTTATCAGTTTGGCACGTTACTTCTGGGACACCCTGTGTATGTACATATATTGTATTTCTGTGGAACAAGGTTGCGCATTCATTTTGCAATTGCCACCAACTATAAGATAAAGTTTCTAGGGCACATTCCCTAAACATCCGGATCATTGTAGCCACCAGGGAACTTCTCATGGACATAACACTTTCGTTCGGTTATTTAAGGCGGTCTTAGCCGATGAATGGGCCAGTACAAATCGTAAATGTGGATTGTTGGAAAATCTGCTGGACCAAAANTGAAAAGGCACGATTTTTTTTTAATTCGAAAAAATGTAAATATTTCAAAAACGGTGACACTTTTACCTGAAAATTTTTTGTTTATCAGTGTCTGCTAGTAAGATATAAAAAATCAATGGCACAGTTATGAAGAAGATTTAGGGCTATTGGAAAAAGAGTCATGGCACCTCCCATATAAACCGAATTTTTCACACTGCATATCTCTGTTCATGATAGAGTTCTGGAACTTGGTATGGAGATAATTATATAAAATCTATCACATAGTCATGAACAAAAATTGGGGCTATTGGAAAAAGGGCGTGCACCTCTGATACAAACCGGATTTTTCATACTGCATATCTCTTGAAGTGTTCATAGTAGAGTACTCGAATATGGTATAGAGATATATGAATTCAATCGCATAGTCATAGAAAAATTAGAGCTATTGGAAAAAGAGGAGTGGCACCTCCCATAGAAACCGAATTTTTCATATTGCATATCTCTGGAAGTGTTCATGGTAGAGTACTGGAACTTGGTATGTACAGAAGATATATAAAATCAATCGCATAGTCACGAAGAAAAATTGCGGCTATAGAAAAAAGGGGGCGTGGCACCTACCATACAAACCGAATTTTTCACACTACATATCTCTTAGTAGGAGAGCCCACTGCTGAAAAATATGTTGCATGTTGTCCTGAAATGAAAAAACCAAAATTGATTAGGTGATATCTAGAGAAACTTCAAATCACCGACTTACCAGGTCATAGCCTGATAGGATCATAGTAATTGATTGATGAAAAGTCATAAAATCGAAAAAAAAATGTTTCATCATGTCCTGGAATAAAACTTTCAAATGTCGAAAGATTTGAACGTACTGATTGCTAAATCAAGGACTTGCCACCTCTTATCCTGGCAGAAGTCCTTGGCAAGTCGGCTAGAAAGTAGCGCATTTTTCTTAATATGTTTCATCGCGTATGGCAGAGAACTTCTGTAATTTGGTTAAACTCGAAGTTTTAAAACTAATGACGTCAACTTGCCAACGCTTATCTTGGCAGAATTAAAACTTACAAGCTTTCGAATTTGCTACTTCGTCGTACTGACGACCTTAAAAAATATGTTATAAGTATTTATCTTTGGGAATGGAATTAAGGTCCAGAGAATAATGAAGCCAACTTATAGATAAGGTTATGACACAATTTTATTTATGAACCATTCAAAGATATGTATATATAGGTATAATTATGTATATACATATGTATGTGTTTTAAGGCTAAACATTTGATATTATCATTTAGCGTACGGGTACAGTACATAATTGAGCAAAGTCACTTATTCCTTATCAGATTCATCACCAGATGAAATTTCATCGCCAAAGTTATCATCATTAACCTCTTGTTCGGAGTTGCTAGCTGATAAACCCAACACATCGTCAACTTCAAGAGATGTCGAATCCCCGACGAACCAGTGCGGCTATAAAACGCCGTTATCGATGAACCAACCACAATCTTCCGCAGAATATTTAATGCAAATTGCATCTGTCGCATTCAGCCACATGGAATTGACGTACACTGTTCTCAAAATTTTTATACCCGAGCGCACTTATGCACAAGGTTATATTAACTTTGTTCACATAACAGTTGTTTGTAACAGCCAAAACGAATCGNAAATCTTCGATAAATCAGTAAATATTAAAGCTAATTTATTCAAGATTGATGATTGCAACAATTTTTTACCAGGAAATACGCTTATGATAAAATATTAGAAAATGGGCGTGGCACCGCCCACTTATGATCACATATATGTAATGCGGTAACCGTTCTACCAATTTGTACCAAACTCGGTATGGTTATTGTGCTGGCCACATAAAAGCAAAACGTTGAAAATGATTGAAATCGGATTAAAATTACGGCCGCTTTTCATATAACGGTAAATTTCAGAAATGCTTGAAACTTCAATATTTCGAAATTTAAGGACGCTAATTTACTCAAAATTGATACACTCCGGCTTACCATAAAGCGATAGACTTCGGAAAGGTGAAAAACATATATTTAATACTCGCGCCGGGTGTTTAATGTTCGGCTCCGCCCGAACTTAGACTTTCTTACTGGTTTCTTTCAGAGATTTCCAACACGGCGGAATCATACTTGAACCGAAGCCTTTAATTTTCTTCATGAATTTTTCATTATTCCTCGTAGCACCGTATATTCTCTGAAAATTTTTAAAGCGCGCATTGTTAACACTTCTGCAGCCTTTTACGTTATATATTTTGCAAGTGAAGTCTTGCCCAAGTCTTGCGAAGATATCGGCTGGATCTGTCAGAGAAGCGAGCACTTGTTGGAAGGAACAATTACTTTCTAAAATTTTAAAAGGCCTGACTTTTCCTCTGTTGAAAAAGGAGGCTGTGTAATCACATCCCGTGAAAGCATGATATGCCAAGGATGGATGCCAGTTCCGAACAATCGATACATTCCTGATCATGGCTGTGACTCATTTTCCGTGATTTTGGACAAGAAAGCCAAATTTTCATTCCAAGAACTTTATGTATGTTTCCCAGTAAAATAACGAGGATGTCGGTGTCCGAAGCTTTTACGAGAACTTTTGAATTAGATCTCAATTTTTAAATTTGAAAAATGATCCTTGTATCAGCCTCTTCATGCTGGCATTCAAATTCACTCTCAACTTGATTTATAAGATGTTTTTTTGGAACAGAAAACAAAAAGCACTGGTGTTCAAACGTAGTGAATACTTTCTTATCACGTAAGATTATAGCCATTTCATTATTGGCCCAATGAGCCGCCAAAAATTTTACAAAAGACTTGTCGGGTATTGCCTAGCAATAAAACGCCGGATAGTTTCTTATATTAAAATAACTAACTTAGAGTTTATTGAAAAAAGTTCGCTTGTACAACACACGTGTCCGTGTACCAAAAAAGGAAATAGAAAAAACTAGAACATCAGAGATAACACATCTCACTAACTTATGTTATCGATTATTGTTACAAGAGGCGAATTCACCACACTACCCCCCGGCTAGTTACCGGCTAATGATACCGAAGGGAGATTTTTACCCGTCGCCCTGCCGATGTATACCTGACAGCCTCCTCCTTCATCTCGCTTTTATCGTCCTCTCTATTATTCTCGTTTCGGTTATTTGCCGCTGCTGCTATAGGCGTTGCTTCGTTTCTGTCGACGGTGTTCTGTGTGCTTCTCTCACCATCGTAGCTTTCCGTTGCTGTTGCCGTGATTAAAAATAAATGCTGCCTTCAAGCGATCAATAGAAATTTTAACTTCTCTTTGTCGAACTTTGATTACGAAATATTTTTCCGGCTTCGAGAGAACTGCGTATGGACCTTCATAGTGTGGCTTTAAGGGTTTACGTGCTCGATCTATTCGAACGAATACGAACTTACAGTCTTTTAAAGCTGGTTGTATATATGTTTGTCCTTCGCCGTGGTGCGAAGGTTTCGTCATGGGTAGTTTACTCATTGCTTCTCGCAGCTGTTCCATAAATTCTGCTTGGGCGGATCGCCGTTTTCTCTCGTGTAGAAACTCGCCTGGTATACATATTGGTCTGCCGTAGAGCATTTCAGCTGGGNGAACGAATACGAACTTACAGTCTTTTAAAGCTGGTTGTATATATGTTTGTCCTTCGCCGTGGTGCGAAGGTTTCGTCATGGGTAGTTTACTCATTGCTTCTCGCAGCTGTTCCATAAATTCTGCTTGGGNCGCAGCTGTTCCATAAATTCTGTTTGGCCGGATCGCCGTTTTCTCTCGTGTAGAAACTCGCCTGGTATACATATTGGTCTCCCGTAGAGCATTTCAGCTGGACTGGCGTTTATGTCCGTCTTAACGGTAGTACGCATTCCCAACAAAACAAGCGGTAAAGCGGAGCTCCAATCGTTGTTCGGCCAACACCTGATCGCGGCCTTTAGCGTGCGGTGCCAACGCTCGATCATTCCGTTCGACTGTGGATGGTATGGCGTCGTACGCAAGAGTACTACACCTATCATCCTTGTCAAACTGCGAAATACTTCGGACTCAAACTGTCGGCCTAAGTCGGTGGAAATTCTTTTAGGAACGCCATATACTACTGTCCAGCCGCTGATTGCACTTTCGGTTTTTGGCACGGGATGCAGAAACGAATGGTCTTGGCGACATCCGCAGCCATTCTAGGCCAGACAAACCTCTTAGCTACCAGTCTCTGCGTTGCTTTGATGCCCGGATGGGATAAATCATGCAGCTTATGTATAACCCTCTCTCTAAAGGCGGTCGGTACGTACGGTCGTACTTTCCCATGAGATACGTCACAAAAGAGCTTCGCCAAGGAGCCAGGAAGTGGTACTTGCATTAGCGAAATTGTGTTATCCTTACCTGAACTCATCAGGACTTGGAGTTGTGAATCGTTTGCTTGTGCAGTAGTCATTTCGTCAAAGTTGATCGCCTCGTTGTGTATTGCGTTGATGCGCGACAGCAAGTCAGCAATGTTGTTGTCACGCCCTGGAAGATGCCTAATATCGGTAGTGAATTGGCTTATGTAGTCGAGCTCTGCGTGAAGGTGTCTTATCACTGCTTTGTCTGAATGCGAAAACGAGTGGCTTGTGGTCGGTGAACAGAACAAATTCCCTTCTTTCCAACGCCGATTTAAAATGTTGCACTCCTTGGTATGCTGCAGTCAGCTCTCTGTCGTAGGCACTATACTTCTTTTGGGCGGGCGTTAGCTTTTTAGAATAAAAACCCAAGGGTTGTACTTCTCCGTCTATTATTTGGTGTAATACAGCGCTTACGACGTCATCTGATGCGTCGACGGTTAGGGTGAGCTGCGATTTTGGAGCCATGTAATTCGGTAACGTTGCGTTCGACAAATCTTCCTTACATGCGACGAATGCCGCTTTATTTTCTCTGGCCATCTAATGGGGGTGTGATCGTTTTTTTGGTTGCCCCTTACCAGCTGCTGGAGGACCCCTTGATTTTTAACAGCATGCGGAATGAACAGTCGATAAAAATGTATCATGCCCAAACATTTTTTTTTAATCCATTTGGCCAACGTTGGTATTTTAAAGTTTCGAACAGCTTCTATCTTCTCCTCAGGGGGTCATATCCCCTGCGCGCTGATCGTATGTCCCAAAAAGTTTAGCTCGCTCCTTCCGAATTGGCATTTACTGATTGCGATAGTCAAATTGCTTTAGCGAAGTCATTCAAATACTATTCGCAAATGCCTTTTGTGCTCATCCTCTGATTCCGACGCGACCAAAATGTCGTCGATATACGCGAAATTAAAATGTAGCCCCTTCGCATGGTTCAATCGGGATCTGGTGGTGGCTTTTTGAAGATCGATGGCTGAAAACACCTTCTTGCCGTGTAAAATTCTGGTGACGTCGTGCAAATTCGGTACCGTAATTGCGTTTAACGCCTGGTAGTCGCCGCACGGTCTGCATTCGCCACTTTGTTTCCTCACGAGGTGCAATGGACTGGCCCAATTGCTTTTCGACGGTCTGCAAATCCCCTTCTGCAGTAGGTACTCGAATTCTTTCTTCGCTTCGTTTAGCTTATCCGCCGCTAGTCTTCGCGGCCGCGCGAATACCGGAGCACCTGTGGTAGTTATGTGGTGCGTAACCTTGGAATTCACTGGTCTCTTGTTTGCGTTTGTCGTGGCGATATCCTGGTACTCATGGAGTAAATTCGCGTACTTATCCTTAACGTTGTATACCCGAATTTGCGTAACCTCGGTGCGTGCCGCAAGACCTTTCGTCTCCAGTAGTGTACTTCTATCTAGTAAATTGCCTCTCTTAGCGTCGACCAGGAGATCGAAGTGCTTTAAAAAATCTGATCCTATAATTGCAGAATTAACTTCCGCCAAAATGAAAGTCCACAAAATTTCGCGTCTTAACCCAAGAGAGATCCGTAGTCGTCTTTCGCCAAATGTTTTAATAGCCGAGCCGTTCGCAGCATACAGTTTGGCCTTCCCGCTCGCTTTTGTCGTATTCGCCGTACGAGCCGGTAGAACGGATACATAGGCACCTGTGTCAATTAAAAATTGTATTTTTGTGTCCTTGATGAGTATGCGGGCTATGCGTTGTTAGTCTTCGGATTTGCCAGCCAAACCAGAAGATGCAATTAAGCAGGGATCACACGATTTGTACATTTGTACACAAAATGCCAAATTTAGATTTGTCCACATTTGCGCATTTGGATAGCGATGTACAAATGATTTGTTTTGCGATCAGACGATTTGGCTGCCAAAGATCCAAATGATTTGGCACACATTTGCGCACAGCAGTAAAGTGACAAATATTGTCCACATTCATTCACACGATTTAACCATTTGGTCATAAATACTTAAACAGCTGATCCGGTGTCAACCATACTTTTGCATTTATGATTTCGTGAGATTTGAAGTGAAATAAACAAAAAAATATATACACACAGGTACTCAGAATTTTGAGTACACCCTCAAAATCTGGGCTGAAGGTAAAAAACTCGTTTTTCATAGGTTGAAGCATATACTTGCTCGTAGCTTTATTTCTGTTTGCCCGATAAAAAATACTTACATATGCCATTTAAGAGAAAACGTTTCGTTGTTTACAACCATTTATAAATGGTTAATTTGTCTTGAGAATGGGCACCCTATGTATGTATACTAGTTAACAAAATAGTCGGACAAGTCGTAATTTAAAATGAAAAAATGTTAAAAATTTAAATTTTGCATATCGATGGCTGAGTGGATGATCGACCTATCTCGGAAGCCAGTTCAAAACCGCCCTGTCTCTGAAATTTTTTCAAGAACGCCCTACTTCAAAGTTGGATTGAAAAACGCCCTATTTCAGAATTTGGTTGAATAACGCCCTATCTCAGAATTCATTTCAAAAACGCCCTATCTCAAACGAAAATACATTGAAAATAAGCTGATATAGGGCGTTTTTGAATCGGCAGCTGAGATAGGGCGTTTTTCAATGAAATTCTGAAGTAGGGCGTTCTTGAAAAGTTTTCTGAGATAGAGCGTTGTTAGAAAATTTTCTGAGATATGGCGTTTTCGAACTGGTTGCCGAGATAGGTCGATCTTCCACTTAGCCATCGATATACTCTGTAAGATTCCTTTCAGTGCTCGGACTTCTACCACATTAGCGAAAATGATAAAAACCGACGATTTTTGTGAAAGCATTAGTAAATTTCAGTGCATCTCAAATTTCTAAAGCGTTGTTTTCTTTTACTTGAGAATTGTCAAAATCGGCAAATCCCAAGTAGCATTTCTGGAACGAGCCACATTTGTTCGCTACATCGTGATGTGATAAAAAAAATGCTGGCAGCACTCTGCAAGGTTGAAGAAATCTTTCAAAATATGTTCGAAACTGTCAAGGAAAAAAATTGTCAAAACCAACGCAATTTTTATCAACTTCAATCTTGCACTTTATTATACTAAAATTAATTTTGTTTTAGATTCTAATTAAAATGTTTGCAATTTAGGAGAAACCTTGCAGATTTTTTTTAATTTTTGTACAAAGTTTGACCCAAAACCTGAGATCCACCACATTTTTTTTAAATCTATCACTTTTTTTTTTAGATTAGACCACACAAATTTTTTTTAAAGTCCGATCACTGATTCCTTTGCCATTTCTTAAGATAAATTATCAATTTAAACATTGTTGTAAGTGCGATATGTCTTATCTTGAATCACTTACATATATACGTATTTTTCACCGGGTAAACAGAAATAAAGTTACGAGCAAGTATACCTGTGCGTCACCCTTTGAAAAACGCGGTTTTTGACCTTAAGCCCAGATTTTGAGGATGTATTTAAAATTCTGAGTATGCAGATTTTACTGCTTGAATAGACCTACAACAAGTGTGAACTTGGAAAAACTATATAAATTTTTTTTGTCACACAGTGTAATTTAGATCGTCTTTAATAACCTGTATATCGTCGTTTAAAGTATAAAACAATATGCAAAGCCGCCTATGTGAGGTTGCATAAATTATTATCTAGATAGTAAAAACACTCATATTTCAAAATGGTTCTCTTTTTTATAAAGCAATCGCATTTCTGGATAGTATATTTCAGGACGAATGGATAAGGATTGAGTAAGCAAATTCAATTTTTGGCAGCAAATGTCAGTTACGCGATTTTGCAGGATGACGATACGCGGTTTTGTACTTTATACGACGGTATGTATAGNGCCATCGATATACTCTGTAAGATTCCTTTCAGTGCTCGGACTTCTACCACATTAGCGAAAATGATAAAAACCGACGATTTTTGTGAAAGCATTAGTAAATTTCAGTGCATCTCAAATTTCTAAAGCGTTGTTTTCTTTTACTTGAGAATTGTCAAAATCGGCAAATCCCAAGTAGCATTTCTGGAACGAGCCACATTTGTTCGCTACATCGTGATGTGATAAAAAAAATGCTGGCAGCACTCTGCAAGGTTGAAGAAATCTTTCAAAATATGTTCGAAACTGTCAAGGAAAAAAATTGTCAAAACCAACGCAATTTTTATCAACTTCAATCTTGCACTTTATTATACTAAAATTAATTTTGTTTTAGATTCTAATTAAAATGTTTGCAATTTAGGAGAAACCTTGCAGATTTTTTTTAATTTTTGTACAAAGTTTGACCCAAAACCTGAGATCCACCACATTTTTTTTAAATCTATCACTTTTTTTTTTAGATTAGACCACACAAATTTTTTTTAAAGTCCGATCACTGATTCCTTTGCCATTTCTTAAGATAAATTATCAATTTAAACATTGTTGTAAGTGCGATATGTCTTATCTTGAATCACTTACATATATACGTATTTTTCACCGGGTAAACAGAAATAAAGTTACGAGCAAGTATACCTGTGCGTCACCCTTTGAAAAACGCGGTTTTTGACCTTAAGCCCAGATTTTGAGGATGTATTTAAAATTCTGAGTATGCAGATTTTACTGCTTGAATAGACCTACAACAAGTGTGAACTTGGAAAAACTATATAAATTTTTTTTGTCACACAGTGTAATTTAGATCGTCTTTAATAACCTGTATATCGTCGTTTAAAGTATAAAACAATATGCAAAGCCGCCTATGTGAGGTTGCATAAATTATTATCTAGATAGTAAAAACACTCATATTTCAAAATGGTTCTCTTTTTTATAAAGCAATCGCATTTCTGGATAGTATATTTCAGGACGAATGGATAAGGATTGAGTAAGCAAATTCAATTTTTGGCAGCAAATGTCAGTTACGCGATTTTGCAGGATGACGATACGCGGTTTTGTACTTTATACGACGGTATGTATAGGTGTATAGCCAGCAAAAACTGCGGAAAGAGATCCGAAAACTGAAAGAAAGGTGAATAGTAAAGTGCCACGAAGTGTTGTGAAACGAATACTTTTCCGGTTGGTTTTCCGAAATTTTTCATTCTGAACTTAAAATATGCTTTTTCAATGTTAATTATACACAGAAATTAATTATACTTTTAATATGTTCGTCTGCCGGCATAAGAACCTTGGACCTCATGAAAGCTTACAAATAGTCGCACGCTTCTCTGCACACTCAGCTACTGTCGAATACGTATATGTACATGTTTTCAAATGTTCAGTTTGAGCAAATATTTTAAAATTATTGTTTTCAAATAACGTGATATTTTTCAGGTAGTTTTCGGATACGGAAATTTGAAAATACAAAGGTTCACAAGCACGAAATGGCAATACCGCTCAACAATATTTGTATATTTGTCACTGGCATTTGTCATCAAGTGGCAAATCAGATATTTGGTCATTTGCGTAATTTTTATTTGGCTTATGTATTAGCATTGCGTTCACACGATTTGGCCACCAGGGTTGTTTTTCATTTGCCACAAGAAGGCAAATATTTGGCTTTTCTGATAAATGACAAATGTAATTTAGCGTTCACATGATTTGTCTATGAATTTGACAAATTTTTAGCCAAATGTACAAATCGTGTGATCCCTGCTTTAGTTTTTTGTCGCTTTTTGTCCGCGCTCGCAGGGCGGTCGGCATTTACGGACGTTATCTCCGTGCACCTGGTGGTACCAGCATAATTCGCCCTTTGTTCGTATTGGAGTGTTTGCCCGGGCGTCTCGTCCTCTTGACACTGAACGAGATCGTCGGTTTGGTCGTTACCTGCTATTCTGAATCAATTTGTCGAATTGCGATTCAATGCGTTCGATTCGATTGCTTATGCCTGAAAAAGTTTCCTCGGCTGAATTGCCTTTTGCCACTACCGACACCTGCTGAAAATCCCCTACTTCTAGAATCTTGTCGGCCAGCTTTGCTAAGTCTGGAAAATCTGTGTTAGACGCCAGTAAAATTGCCCTAACTTGTACTGGCAACAGCTGCAGCCACAGCGATTTCAGAAATTCTGTGGAAACCTTGTTTTTTGCAAGTTCACTTACCTCGCTTAACAATTAGGTTGGCCGTTTGTCTCCCAAATCCACATCCGACAGTCATTTTTGCGTCTTTTTCTGCTCGCTTTCACAATATCTAGCTATTATACGTCGTTTCAGGTTGTCGTATTTGCCGTTGTCGGATTCAAAATGGCGTCAGAAATCTGGGCTAAAACGTTTGATTCAACAGCAGCGACGACTGTGTTGAACTTTGACGAATCGGTGGAAACTCCGGCCACGCTGAATTGCTCCTCGACTTGGGCGAACCAAATCTCCGGATGCTCTGGCCAGAATGACGGCACCTTAACCGACACTTTGTTCACCATCATGGCTTTTTCGCTCGTGGCAGCGGCCGACGGCCCAGCTCCCGTGCTTGCTTCATTATCTTCTGGGTTAACCATTGGAGTTGTTGCTCTCTCCGTGACAAATACTCGCTTTTAACGTTAGGGTCACCAATTGTCGGGTATTTCCTAGCAATAAAACGCCGGATAGTTTCTTATATTAAAATAACTAACTTAGAGTTTATTGAAAAAGGTTCGCTTGTACAACACACGTGTCCGTGTACCAAAAAAACCAGAGAGAATAAAGGAATAGAAAAAACTAGAACATCAGAGATAACACATCTCACTAACTTATGTTATCGATTATTGTTACAAGAGGCGAATTCACCACAGACTCTTTGAAACGGATATTTTTCAATCAAGATTATTTTGGTATTTTTCGATGCGGCTTTTTTGCAATGCATATGAGGTATCATCACTACTTGTGAGTCTAGCCATTTCGAATACATGATATAATACTTTAGTTCGCATACCGTGACTAAGAGCCCATCGTTGTCTGGCTGAAATTGAGTTTGTGAAGTGAGTTATACCTAGGGTGGCCAGATATTATAGGGACATAATCAGTACAGTTGGGATCAAAAATCAGTACAGAGCCATAAAAATCAGCAAATTTTTAAGCGTATTTTATTTATTTTTTATTATTAACAATATAGCAACCAAATAACAGCGCATTAATTAAAAAAAAATAACTAATAGACTTTTAAATACGTATAGTATTATCAATACAAAAATTCATTACTTTAAAACAAATCAATGGTATTACGTATGTATGTACAGCTGTGCTCAGGAAAATAGTAGTAAAATGTATTGACAGGTTTTGAAAATTTTTTCTTTCCTTACTTAATTTAATTTTTTTATAAAAATATAGCTAATTCTATAACAAAAGACATGTGAGTTGAAGTCTCAAACTTTCTAGAAAATTTATAAGAATTGAGAAAAAAAAAAAAAATTTAAGCCCATTCAGTTTCAGTAGAAGACGAGCTCGAGTCAGAATCTGTTTGCATATTTTAAGCTACAAATTTAAAACATATTTATTTTTAATATTTTTAGTGAGCTTTGTACCACGATTGTTTATTAGGAAAAATTGAAAAAGCAACAAAGTCTAAGCGGTAGAAGTTATAGCAGCTATTTCGGAGATCACCACATCACCACATCTCCTCATCAGACTTCTTTTTTCTAGACTTCAGCAGGGACTACCGCTTAGACTTTGTTGCTTTTTCAATTTTTCCTAATAAACAATCGTGGTACAAAGCTCAATAAAAATATTAAAAATAAAATGCTAATAAGCCACAATAACATTAATAAAACATATTTAGTTGGTGTGCTTATTAAATACAACAATCACATTAAAATGTTGACTAAAAGGTATATTACCGAATTATCGTGGTGGTCGAACATCAAAAATCAAAGTAAAGCTACATATATCATATCCAAGAGTGGGTAGTTTGCACCTTTTCCAAATTTTTAGAACTTACATTGCACCGTAGCAGTAGTCGTCTTAAGTTTGAAATACTGACAGCCGACTTATCATCGAAATATTATATTTTATTGTCATCTTCTCAGTGTACTTAATATATGATTAACTCACCACCACCTTTCATAAGATTTAATAATGGCGAAACCAGATTTTCCTGTAAATCCTGTAAAACCTGCAAATCGTGAAATTAGGTTGGGTTGAATCCAAACAGTTTGTTATTTTGCGGAACACTTTTTTGCTGACACTTTTTTAATAATGGTTTAAATTTAATTAATGCTTTCAATCTGCTCACACGTATGAGTTGTCAAAAACCATTGTTTTGAACATGTAAACCTCAAGTAAATGTCAATTTCACGAATTTACAAAAGTATTAAATTTAAAAATCAGTACAAAATCAGTACAAACTCAAAAAATCAGTAGATTTTGCGTACTGATTTCGGGCTCTTTAAATCAGTACAATAGAAAAAAATCAGCACATGTACTGATTAAATCAGCGCATCTGGCCACCCTAGTTATACCTGTCAAAGTGTTTGCTGCATCAGCGTTGATAGTTTGTTCAAGAAGTAGGTCTACTAGCGACCGAGCTAGCTTGCTATTTGTTCGCTTCACGCCAAACGCACCACGTTTGAACTCGTCAACAAGAGATGCATTTTTAAGATTCAAACCAAGCAAATTACTCAAATAATACACAGGCCATCTAGCGTAACTTGTTTGGTTCAGTGCGAAGAATAAGTTGCATATTTCGTCGATGCTGACGATGTACAAGTCCATGTCACTGCAACGAATACTTCTCGAAAATTTCAAAAAGATCCCAATTCCGCATACTGAAAATAATATTGCGCAGTTTTTGCATGCTTACCAGCCAATGTATCACGGCTATAAATTTTGTATTCATCGACAACTTTTCGGAGCAAAGTGGTGGACTGAAAAACTTCATCTATAGCAATTGGCGTTCCATTGACCAATTCCAAATCGTCAGCAAAACCTTCAAACTCTGTATCATTTTCTAAGAAAAAATGTTGAATATGAAGCACATACAAAGCTGCAGCAAATAGAGGGTGAAGTCTTTTGCATCGATTGAAATGTTGTCCAGTTCAAGATCCTCGCACCTTTGAATTTGCCAGGCCATTTTTGCTATAGCTAAATCGTATGTAACGATTATCTCTTCCTGGCCACATTCTTGGGCTATTTCAGAAGCAATACGAAGAGTCTCACCTACAACTGCATAGGAAGTGGGTAAAGCGTTGATAGGCGGTAAATAGTATACACGCTGAATTCGGCTATTGTCCGTCGTAACCTGGCAGTTGTATCCCAACCACATTGGGACATTTTTCAATTGCGACAAGGAAAACACCCACAAAATATCCTTTATTTAAATAAGGTCTTTAGATGGGAGATACTGGTCTATTACTTTCCGAATAGACTCCATCGGCAAGATTGACATGCACGTCTTCGGTTTAGTGTAATGTGGCGTAATAGCGTAGTCGATATCGACAAAACGACGTCTTTTTCGTGATGGCTTATAATTTTCAGGTGCGGTTGACGAATTTTGTACTGAAGTGTTCTCATCTTCCCTGCAGTTATATGAAATATCAATACCTTCTAAATTATTCGATTCGTTCAAGAAGCTTTGACAAAACTGGTAAACCATTCCGACCGTGTCATGAAACGTGTCTTTACCTGAAGTTGTGTCCACAAATCTGTCGAAATTTTCAAAAGCCAAGTGCGTGCTTAAACCACTAGTTACTTTCATACCGGAAGGGACAACTTTTTTTCATTGAATGAAGTGAAAGTCATTTTTGTTTCTAGTTTTTCTAAAACTTTCTTGGAGCTTGTCAAAGACTTTACTGCTAATCCTAAAGTTAGATGTTTAGCTGGTTTTACTCGCCCTTTAGAAGTAGTATAAACAATGTCACTGCATATTGAGTTTATCTTTACCAAATTTTCGTGTGAGTTTTGTCGACGTGGATCAGGTCCTTGGACAATGTCACGAATACAACAGAAAAGCATGTCTGGAGTATCACACTATCCGCGAATAATATCGTCTTCTGTTAGCTTCTCAGGTAATCGAGTTGGTGTAATAGATGAAATGCAGCGCCGAAATTCTAAAGCAACATCTCTAAATTTAAAGAAATCATTTTCTTCCGAACAATCCACTTCTCGAGCTAATGTGCTGATGTCTACATCGCTTCTATAGATAATTTTTCTTCGATACCGTCCGCTTATTACCTCAATTGTCACTGTGCCATTAAACGCAGACATAATTTTTTTTCGTGGTAATAGGGGCGGTAGTGAAAGGGAACTGATAGAATATTTGCTTCGTCAAATTTCAGTACAAGGGTTTCGTAACGAGCGACTAAATGATTTAAAAACAGAACTCTTCCCTCTTCAACTGCTTCAGTGGTTATAAAAGAACAAATTTCTTCAAATGCTAATTTGTGAATCTTTCTATTGTAACGCCACGAACCCATGGTTTCAGGCTCCCGATCTTGAAGTCGCTGTTAGGATGATACGCGATAGAGTCTGTCTTCTCAACTTTTGCAACAATAATTGCATCCGCGAGATTTCTCGCTGACTCCAGAATCAATATTTGATTTTGATTGACAAAGAGTAGTAAAACTTCGTATCCGACCCTGGTACTTATAAAACCGCAAAATATACAAGTCAATTCAGACTTTCCCGAATTTCGAGGCGGTCTCCGGAAGTCGTGGATCCGAAGTTACATATGTGATTCAGAATTCACAGCACCAGTAGACGGTACTTAATGGTGTGGCGATTTTAAGGAAAAGTTTGTTTCAACAGACGATGAAGCTTCAATGGTATCAGGCTCACAAAGATCGGACTGTGGACTAGGTGGACACTTAATAAAACGTACTTACTTCTTGCGAAGAGCAGAATTTATCAAACTCTTCTCTATATTTGCCTTTGTTCGCGACGATTTTATTCAGGCATTGCGCAGGATATCCAGTTTTTTTACATAGTCCGGAGATATTTGCACATCTCCATACTTAAAGTTTTTAATTTTTCTGAACATTAAACATTTTGAAAGCTCCTTGAAGATTTCCTCGCGAAATTCAAGCACTGCCGTACCAGTGCTAGAATTGCACAAAAAACACACTTCCATTGTAAAAATTATTGTTCAATATTAGCTATAATATCACCGTTAAAGCGAATTAATATAAGGTGATAGCAGGAGTACAAAAACAAAAATTTACATGTATTTTGTTTTTGCTTTGGCGGTATAAACTGTCAAAATCTGTAAGAGTGTGTGTAGAAATTCAAACAAAATTTTTCAATTTGATATCAGAAGCCGTGCGGCGAAACACATACACAAAATCAGCTGAGCTAGTAACACCACCTTATATAAATTCGCCTTGATCACCATCAAACGAGGCCTTGTGGAAAAGTCAAAATGTAGCAAGGGCTTACTACAAAAAATTCCAATATAAGGTTTCAATCATGATAAAAACATAGCAAGGTAGAACCGTTCTCTCAATTTGTCGGCCATGATTTTTTTTGAAGTTTGCCAAAATTGAAATTGTTCGAAACTGTTGTTGCTATATTTTTATCATGGTTTCAATATAATTATGATACTGTATTCAATCCTTTTCGAATATTATACGCCGTTATTTAAAGGTATAATTTTTATGTTGATTGATAAATTTCAAATCTAGTAAGTTTTGATTCTGCCAAGATAAGCGTTGGCAAGTTGCCGCCGTTAGTTTTAAAACTTCGAGTTTAACCAAATTACAAAAGTTCTCTGCCTCATCGCGTATTAAAAAACAAATGCGCTACTTTCAAGCCGACTTGCCAAGGATTCTGCCAGGATAAGAGATGGCAGGTCCTTGGTTTTGCAATCAGTACGTTCAAATCTTTCGATATTTGAAAGTTTCATTCCAGGACATGATGAAACATTTTTTTTTCGATTTTATGACTTTTCATCTATCAACTACTATGATCCTGGTAGGCTATGACCTGGCAAGTCGGTGATTTGAAGTTGCCCTAGATACCACCTATTCAATTTTGGTTTTTTCATTTCAGGACAACATGCAACATATTTTTCAACAGTTGGCTCTCGGACTATCTGGAAGTGTTCATGGTAGATTACTGCAACTTGGTATGTATAAGATATATAAAATCAATAGCACAGTCATGAAGAAGAATTTGGGCTATTGGAAAAATGGGGGTGGAACCTTCCATATAAATCGAATTTTTCACATATCTCTGCATATCTCTGTTCATGATAGAGTACTGGAACTTGGTATGGAAATATATAAAATCAATCTAATAGTCATGAAGAAATATTGGGGCTATTGGAAAAAGGACGTGGCACCTCTCATACAAACCGAATTTTTCACACAGCATATCTCTGTTCATGATAGAGTACTGGAACTTGGTATGGAGATATATAAAATCAATCGCATAGTCATGAAGAAAAATTGGGGCTATTGGAAAAAGGGCGTGGCACCTCTCATACAAACCGGATTTTTCATACTGCATATCTCTGGAAGTGTTCTTGGTGAGTACTCGAACATGGTGTGGAGATATATGAAACCGATTCCATATTCTTAGAGAAAATTTAGGCTATTTTAAAAGGGGGCGTGGTGGCTTTCAAACGCACTGAAGCTTTACGTATCTTTATATGCTGTACACTTTTGGTAGGTTATTTAAGATGACAATAGAAATATGCCTTCTAACAACCACCAAACCGTAATATTAGAAGATAAATGCGTCACTGAAAATAATGAACGTGAACTGTTGGTCAAAATGTTGGACCAAAATATTTCAATACAGAAAATTACTGCTAGTTATTTAATAATATTCTGCATATGGCTGCCTCTGCTACGTATGTATGTATGTACATAATTTACGTGGAGACAACCCACCCCAGAAGGCTTCTACAAACCGACGTATGATGCTCCTTCTTGAAATTAGTGAGCACCTGCATGGGCGTACGCAGGTAGGGGCTAAGGGGGGCGCAAGGCCCCCTAAATTCATAATCAATCAATTTATAATTCAAAAAATGTATGCAATAAATTAAAACTTTGGGTGTCTTCACATCCATTTCGGTAGTTTTGTAAACTGCTGGTTGTTCCTCGATAATTTTATGAACTATGAACGTCCTTTTAAGATTACTTTTGCTAGTCTGATAAACAGTCATTACGGCTCTCACTTAAAAATTCTGTTAAATTGATGTTGCTTATAATTGAAAAGCCGAAACTTAACATAACGTCGAAATCCGTTTCATTTTGATTATCTAAGTTCTAGGTTCCGTTAAGTTAAGTTAAGTTGCCATAATCAGGCTTTTACTTGGAGTAGTCGCGTTTTTGCATTGTGGCCTAATACCCGTACAAACATACATACATGTGAGCGACCGGCAAAGCGACAAGAATAGCNAAGACCTGTTACCAACTTGTCCTAAACTGTATACCAAATGGGCCCCCCGTACCCCAAGTAGTTCCCAAGTCACTCCACCAAATTCATCCACTGAGACACACACCACGTTTTCGTCTCTGTCTAGCCCTTCGAAATTTTTTGCTGGGCTATGTGTTACATCTTCGCAAATTTTACTACTACCGAAACCAAAGAAGTATAGAAATCAATCTAATATATAAAATCTCGTGTCACGGTGTTAGTGGTCGAACTCCTCCTAAACGGCTTGACCGACCTTTATGAAATTTTTTGTGCATATATGGTAGGTATGAGAATCGGATGTAAAGTATATTTCATACCGCTCGGTGCAGAGGGCGTGGCACCTCCCATACAAACCGAATTTTTCTTACTGAATTTCTCTGAAAGTGTTCGTGGCAGAGTACTGAAACTTGGTATGGAGGTATATCAAATCAATCAAATGGTCATGAAGAAAAGTTAGGGCTATTGGAAAAAGGGGTGCAGCACCTCCCCTACAAACCGACTTTTTCATACTACATACCTCTGGCAGTGTTCACGATAGAGTACTGGAATTTGGCAATTAAAAAATTGTCTATTTTTTCTTTTAAAATTTTCAANTCTAATATATAAAAATATTGTGTCACGGTGTTTGTGGTCGAACTCCTCCGAAACGGCTTGACTGATTTGAATGAAATTTTTTGTGTATATTCGGTAGGTATGATAAGAGGGTTTTAAAGTATGTTTCATACCCCTAAGTGAAGGGCGCGTGGCACCCCCCATACAAACCAAATTTTCCACACTGCATATCTCTGGAAGTGTTCATGATAGAGTACTGGAACTTGGTATGGAGATATATAAAATCAATCGCATAGTCATGAAGAAAAATTGGGGCTTTTGGAAAAAGGGGCGTGGCACCTCCCATAAAAACCGAATTTTTCATACTACATATCTCTGGAAGTGTTCATGGTAGAGTACTCGACCATGGTATGGAGATATATGAAATCAATCCCATACTCTCAGAGAAAATTGGAGCTTTTTCATAATGGGGCGTGGCGCCTTTCAAACGCACTGAAGCTATTACGTATTTTTGTATGCATATACACTTTTGCTAGGTAATTTACTTTGGCAATGGAAATATGCCTTCTGACAACCACCAAACAGTAATATTAGAAGATAAATGCGTCACTGAAAATCATGTACGTGAACTGTTGGTGAAAATGTTGGACCAAAATGTTTCAATACAAAAAATTAATTTTTGGCGGGACGAAGTTCGCCTGGTCGGCTAGTAATAAATAATAAATAAATGGGTTTGAAATCTACTTTATTATTTAAGTTGAAAAATATTTCATTAGTAACATAACAAAAGACAGTGATTAAATTTATATCGATGCAAAAAAAACTTAATTCAACATATCGCACACCGTCTTCAAAAGAGTCACAACTCAAAATAATACGTTTGTCAGAAAATGCGAAAAACTATTTCTTAACACATGATAATCATATGGGCAAGGGGTACTTTACCTTAGGTTTTTTAAACAAATTATAACAAAATTTGCTCCAGATTTTGCTGAACGGCAAATAAAAGCTCTGCGTACATTTTGAGCGCATAATCTCTAAAATGCCAAATTTTGAGTTGTGGCTTTTTTGAAGACGGTGAGGCGATATGTATTGTGTGGCTGAAAGGAGTTCACAATACTATTGGCATAAATAAAAGAAACGCCTTATTTCAACCACTTTAGTCTATATTTATTTTCTTTATTTAATGTTTAAATTTTTTATAAAAGTCTACTTATAAATGCAAAAAAATTTGCCAACATTTCAAACTTTTTACTCAGCATTTTTAGAAAAAATGTGAGGTACGCATTTTTATAGCCCATTAAATTAAAGTTGAATAAAATGCAAGTTTCATGTAGTTAGAAACTTCCGTTGATTTTTAAGAATTTTTTAAACGATGCTGGGCATTTTCTTCCATATAAACAAATTGTCCAACATACTTTGTATGGAAGAAAATGCGTGACACCGCCAGCAAAAAAAATTATAAAAAGACAACGTTACTTTTAGACACTTCAAACTTGCACTTTATCCTCCTGTAATTTAATACGCTATACTTGATTGAAACAGCGTGAAACAAAAAAAAATTGAAAACACACCAAGCAATCAATATACTCACGACACTAGGGGACGAATATAGAAAAAAGATATGATAAATTCTAAAAATTATTTTAAAAATTCAGTGCAATGTAGAATAAAAATGGGTACCAAATGAAACAGAAAATTCTGTAGGATTAAAAGAAATTTAAATTTTTTTGGGTTCTCAAGGACGAACAGGTATTGAAATGCCCTCTTAATCAATTTTATTTTTTTAAGCTAATGAAGTTAGAAGGACTATATTCGAGGACGTTGTCGAGATGATATTAGACCTTAACATATAATTTTTTCGAAATAAATATTGGAAAATTTCAAGGATATTCAAGGATAAAATTTTTAAGGATATTTTCAATACCTTATGCACCAAAAAATTTAATCTGTTCTTTCTCTAGAGAATTTTCTCTTTAATTTTATACCCATACTGTTTTCTTAAGTATATTGCACAAAATTTTTTAAACCATTTTCTGAATTACTCATATTATTCAATTTTCAAAGTCCTTTTAATAAATCCCGAAGCGGTTTAAAACTTGGTTAAAAATAATAAAAACAATTAATTTTTTGGTGACATAATTTGCCGTTTGGCTTGTTTTGTGCACTAAAACTGTTTTTGATTTGGTCGTAAAATTTTTTTTTTGTTTAAACAGCCTTATATAAAAAAAATAGGGACTTGGAAAGCGGTTAAAAAATTGGTTAAAAATAATAAAAACAATTAATTTTTTGGTGACATAATTTGCCGTTTGGCTTGTTTTGTGCACTAAAACTGTTTTTGATTTGGTCGTAAAATTTTTTTTTTGTTTAAACAGCCTTATATAAAAAAAATAGGGACTTGGAAAGCGGTTAAAAAATTGGTTAAAAATAATAAAAACAATTAATTTTTTTGTTACATAATTCGGCGTTTGGCTTGTTTTGTGCATTAAAACTGTTTTTGATTTTGTAGTTAAATTATTATTTTTTGTTTAAACAGACTAAAAATTGGTTAAAAATAATAAAAACAATTAATTTTTTTGTGACATAATTTGCCATTTGGCTTGTTTTGTGCATTAA
>NW_016159588.1:38391-65930 GCF_001687245.7 Rhagoletis zephyria
TTGCAATGAGAGAGAACAGAAGACTTGGCAAGCAAAATGTTGTTTGCTTTTGTTTTGTATAAACATACATATGTACATATAGCAGCTGTTAATTTTATTTAAAGAAATGGCGTGTCGTCCATTTCCGCTGTAGCATGGCATATATTTAGGCGCAATATTTAACTTCTTCTGGCGGGGCGACATCTGGAGTCTACAATTTGCTACAAATAGCTTTGCTACACTACCGCCACGGCGCGCCGGCAGCTTTAACAATTTTATAGTGGTTTTACGTTCTTTGGCAAATTACGCTCTATTAGCCATAAATCTTACTATTTTTTGACCGCCTTTGAATCAAGACCCCTGGACCATATGGGGAATTCATTTATATTTCAAATTGCATTGTCATCGTGAGTGGAACTATGCTGAAAATTTCAAGTCTCTAGCTTGTCGGGAAGTCAGTTTAAAATCGATTGGAAATTTCCGCGATTTGCGCGGGATGATAAAAGCTTATAAAAACAATTGATTTTTTTGTGACATAATTCGGCGTTTGGCTTGTTTTGTGCGTTAAAACTGTTTTTGATTTTGTCGTTTAATTGTTTTGAGTTTAAACGGTTTAAGCGGTTTAAAAATTGGTTAAAAATAATAAAAATAATTATTTTTTTTTGTTGCATAATTTGCCGGTTGAATTGTTTTGTGCATTAAAACTGTTTTTGATTTTGTCGTTTAATTGTTTTGAGTTTAAACGGTTTAAGCGGTTTAAAAATTGGTTAAAAATAATAAAAATAATTATTTTTTTTTGTTGCATAATTTGCCGGTTGAATTGTTTTGTGCATTAAAACTGTTTTTGATTTTGTCGTTTAATTGTTTTGAGTTTAAACGGTTTAAGCGGTTTAAAAATTGGTTAAAAATAATAAAAATAATTATTTTTTTTTGTTGCATAATTTGCCGGTTGAATTGTTTTGTGCATTAAAACTGTTTTTGATTTTGTCGTTTAATTGTTTTGAGTTTAAACGGTTTAAGCGGTTTAAAAATTGGTTAAAAATAATAAAAATAATTATTTTTTTTTGTTGCATAATTTGCCGGTTGAATTGTTTTGTGCATTAAAACTGTTTGTGATTTTGTCGTTTAATTGTGATAAGGAAGCTTCTTAATTTTTTGAATTTTAACCATGGTGATTATTGTTTGTTTAAATTTCAAAGTGGTACATAAAGAAACCGGGTTTGCTTTTCTATTATATTATTATCCTTTCCTTCTAAAAATTATTGAACATTGAAAAAAAATAATAAATTTGCAAAAATTTTTTTTTTTATTAAAAAAAAATTATTTTTTTCAAAAGTAAACTAGCTCATCCTAGTCGCTTGTCTTTGAGTTTGGAGGGGTGCTACGCTAACTTTATATAAAGTTAGCAAAACACCTTATATCTAAAAAAATACCAGAGCGACAAAATTATCTTTTCCACAACTAATTAACGGCAAAAAAACGACAAATTCATGGGTATATGCGACATTTTTTTCTTGATGTTGTTTCGCTAACTTTATACACATCAGAATGGTTCAACTGCTTCAGTAGATTGTAGAGCATTGTGTGTGTGTGTATTTACGTCTTTGCAAAATGCCACGTCCTCTGATATGCACAGTATGTACATACAAATATATGTATTTATGTATACTAGGGGATCACTAAACGAATCGTTTAGTTTTGTGTTGTCAGCACTAACTTTATGTTTCCTTCAAGGCATATTAAATAATGTAGAAGTGATTTTGACATTTCTCTCTTTTGAACACCGACTATTATGTCAAATGATGAATAACTTTTAACCCTTTTCAAGTTGGCATTTTCTATTTTTTATTAAAAATTCAATTGCGTGCTGTGAGATAGTTTTGAATTGTGTGATTTGTTTTTCGACCACATCCATTTATAGATACATATACAAAAATGAAAAGGAGCAGGAACTACGAGCGTTGAGCTATGTAGCAAGAGCCAAGGCGTTAAAGTGGTGCGATACTTAAAGGCGCCTAGTTGCAAAGTTAGAAGACTTCGTTGTGAGAACAGCTGTGTAATTGGAAGATTCTTCCCGTGTCTGTGAAAACCATTTCAACGCGGTTTTATTACTAGCCCATTGCAGGCAAATATTTTTACGCGCACGTGTTTATACCCAGGTACTGTTCCATGCCCTTGGAGGTTTCTGTGCCTGAAACATACGAAAGTTCAGAAGTGACGATATCAACTGTTGAAGCGTAGATGCAAACTGAGTAAAAGGGCCCATACATGATACCGGAAATTTTGACCAATTTAAACAAGAAGTAGATCTGTCATTGAAAAAATTTTATCAAGAAATTGTTAGAGTTAATCTTCATATAAATTTACAAGAAAACATTAAATCACTTTTTTGTAAGTGCCGGATGTTTTTTAGAATTAAATATCCAAATAAGAATCTAAAGGGGCAAAAACATTTGGCGAATAAAACCAAAAAATAGCTTAAAACAGTTTCATAAAACATTTCTTTCACTTTATTTGCGTGGATTCCTTTATGAGGTATTCGTTTCTGTCCGTCNACGCTATGCCTTCTAGAACACCTTACCACTAAAAGCGATTACCGATTTTTTGCTGGGTATATTGAAGTAATTCTTAAAATTAGTATACGTACATATGAATGTATTTATGCTGATGCGTTTCAATTGATAGTAAATCACTTTTTTATAAGTGCCGGATGTTTTTTAGAATTAAATATTCAAATAATAATCTACTGGGGCAAAAACATTGGGCTAATAGAACCAAAAAATTAGCTTAAAACAGTTTCATAAAACATTTCTATAATTTTATTTGCGTGGTTTCCTTTATAAGGCATTCGTTTCTGTCCGTCCNTAGATAAGTACATACTTATTTATATTAAATTGAAATCAGAAAATGTCTTAAAAGATAAATTAATTAAAATTTTTATAAATACATATGTATTTATTTAGGTATTAAAATTTTCNCGTTTCAATTGATAGTAATTTGTAGCAAACATAGCACTCGCACCTCAAAAGGTTAATTTGTTTGTTTACAGTTTTTTGACATTATAACCCACGGTGGAGAGAATACAGAAGGTGGCGCCGATGGGAATACCGCTAATCGGTTCTCAGTGAATTTGACAGAATCAGCTGTTTTGCTGACGTCACAGTCGAGATGACAGCAGTAGTGAGGTGCTGAGTCAATAGTTTTAAGTATACAATACTCTCGATACTCGGTACCGAAACATTTAGGTTTCGAATAAAAGCGCACATAGGCCAAAAATATGGAAAAAACGGTTTAGGGGAGATTCGCCTATCAAAACTCGAATGTAGTAGCCAGTAGAGCTTATTATACTGATTCAAATGAAAGACGTATATATGTCGATTNAAATATTATAGGACATTCTACTTTGCATTCCCCGAAATCAAACAAAGAAGCGAAATAAATAAAATATTGTTGGACATTCTACTTTGCATTACCGGCAATGCCTAAAAGAAGCGGAAAAATTCGAAGGCATTATAACGCTATGCCTTCTAGAACACCTTACCACTAAAAGCGATTACCGATTTTTTGCTGGGTATATTGAAGTAATTCTTAAAATTAGTATACGTACATATGAATGTATTTATGCTGATGCGTTTCAATTGATAGTAAATCACTTTTTTATAAGTGCCGGATGTTTTTTAGAATTAAATATTCAAATAATAATCTACTGGGGCAAAAACATTGGGCTAATAGAACCAAAAAATTAGCTTAAAACAGTTTCATAAAACATTTCTATAATTTTATTTGCGTGGTTTCCTTTATAAGGCATTCGTTTCTGTCCGTCCGTATATGTGCATATAAAATGCGAATGCAATTAAAATTCTTTGAAGGTATATTGAAGTAATTCTTAAAATTAGTATACGTACATATGTATGTATTATGCTGATGCGTTTCAATTGATAGTAATTTGTAGCAAACATAGCACTCGCACCTCAAAAGGTTAATTTGTTTGTTTACAGTTTTTTGACATTATAACCCACGGTGGAGAGAATACAGAAGGTGGCGCCGATGGGAATACCGCTAATCGGTTCTCAGTGAATTTGACAGAATCAGCTGTTTTGCTGACGTCACAGTCGAGATGACAGCAGTAGTGAGGTGCTGAGTCAATAGTTTTAAGTATACAATACTCTCGATACTCGGTACCGAAACATTTAGGTTTCGAATAAAAGCGCACATAGGCCAAAAATATGGAAAAAACGGTTTAGGGGAGATTCGCCTATCAAAACTCGAATGTAGTAGCCAGTAGAGCTTATTATACTGATTCAAATGAAAGACGTATATATGTCGATTCGAAGCCATAATACAGAGAAACTCTTACTTGTTTGAAGCATTTTTGTTCCAGCTGATATCGATCCGATAGTTGTCGCTAACTGGTTACAGAATCCCCATGAAAGGCTTCTTTATCCGTCAAAGTATTTTTCTTGAACCTTGGATCGACTTAGGAATTGTAAAAAAAATTAAGAAAAACGAAGAGACTTTTAACATTTAAACAGTCAAGAAAAATTAATCAATTTTGCTTAAATCTAAGCGAAACGGCGACGCTGGACACAGCTGGAAATTAGAAAATAAGAATAAGAATCTTAACGTCGCTTGAACGAAAATATTTGACTTTATAGAAAACAGAATAAATTCGAACGTCGAGCAAATTACATAGATTTTTATTAATTTGAATCGGCATCCCTACAGTACAATTTTTCATGCATACAAAGTCCATCAAATACTCCAATAATAATTTGGTGCTTTTTTCGAGAAAAAAAGGCGATTTTTCTTGGGTTTTAGTGCTTTTTCAAATTCAAAACTTGGCAACACTGCAAATGTGTTATTGTTGCTGTTGTTGTCACGTTTTTCGTTTCATCGAGTTTCAAATCACTCCCGCCGCTAATGAAGTTTTCATAAATTGGAAATTATCAACTTTTTAGTTTTGCATTGCGGCGAATTGGTAGAATGTTTAAAATTTTCTGGGGGATGGGCTGAGATTTTTTTTTATGTAAATTTTATTAGAAATGTTAAAATATACCTATTAAAAATTTACAATAATTTACCTCATTAAATTTTCTCTTTTTCACTGACTTCAAAAAAGGTGGGGTTGCCAGATTTTTTATGCGCGAAATCAGTACGTTAGACTTTTTCATGCTAAAAAAATCAGTACTTTTCAGTACATTTTTATTCAAAGCAAAATTGTGAATGTAAGTATTTATTTTAACATGAGTGTACACATCATTGTATACAGAAGAAAATAAATTATTTTATGTTTATGACATTTTTGAATAGCAATAATGACATAATTTCAATCTTCAGTGTTTAAATAGTCAAAGAATTCTAAACATTTCATTTTTAAATACTTTCAATTTGAAGTACACTTTAAAAATTTTTATTTACAAGCCGGTTTCTCTCTTTGCGCCAGGAAGCAAACTTTATACTTAAGATCCCCTGAGTTCCTTCGTTTGAGTGTGGTATTGACAAAAGAAAAACAAAATTACATATTTTTTCAAAGTGTGGAAAAATACCACTATTGTAGGACTTCATATATAAATCCTTATTGCTTTAATTAATTTTTTCAACTACGCAAAAACTTTGAAAGTCTGAGAATTCGCCAAAAAGAGTATCTAACTCTATGTCTTGTGAAAAAATAATTGTAAGTTATAGGCAAAAGCCATTCGAATATTCGAGTTTGTTGTTATTAAACTGAAAGTTATTTTCGAGATAACTAACAACACACGACAAAAAAACGTCAGCCTTCTTTTTAAATAATTAAAGCTCCATTATATAATCCCAACTGGTACGTAATGACCCGGCGATATGCCCGTAAAATGATTGATCTTTTTGTTGTATTAATTTCTTGGGCATATCAAACATTATATGAAACATGTCAACTATAATTAGATGATTTTCTTCTTACTTCTTACAGTACGGTTTAAGGAAGTTCCAACGTTATGTAAAAACCTTAACAAAATTTTAAAGTAATGCCGAATTTCCACTAGGCATTGAAATGACAAAAGATGTATGCCATTTAAAAAAATGTCATGTGGAAATGAACTTAATGACTATTTTTTTAATGTAATGACACGGGTTTTTTTTTAATGCCCGACTTTGTCATTTGTCATTTTTGCCATTTAATGCCTAGTGAAAATCCAGCATAAGTATTTTGTTTGAATTGAAAATTTTGAAAAATTAGGGCATTAGCGTACTGATTGATGAAATGAATAAAATCAGTACAAGAGTTGAAAAATCAGTACTGTACTGATAAAATCAGTACGTCTGGCAACCGTAAAAAAAGGAGAAGGTTATCAATTCTTCTCAAGTCTTCTGCAAATCGATAAATTATTGTAGTGATGATTTAATTTTCGCTTTTCTACAAAACCTCTGTGAATGCTAAGCATACCTAAAAAAATATTAAGAGATAATAATCATTTTAAATTTTGAAGTGAAAACTTCTTTAGGGGCGGGAGTGATTTGAAACTCGATAAAACAAAAAACGTGACAACAGCAGCATAAACAATACGCATTTGTATGTTCTTTGCCTTTAAGGCAGTCTGCACACAGGTCGTATAGCTTTAGACGCGTATTAGATGCTACATACGAAAGTTGTACGCTTTGATGCCGCACACGTGTATTTAAATTGAGGGCTGTATACGAGTCGTCAGCTTCACGAATTCGTCAAAGCAAGCTAGGTGCAAATCGCTTGGCGTACAGCAGTGTTGGTAGCTAGGCGTACGTACGCTTAGAAAAGAGAAAGAAGAAGAACTTTGTTTACAATTTTGCGTGTGCGTGCATGCATTTCATAAAAAAAAACCGATAAATCAATAAAATTCGTCCAAATAATACAAAAATAGCTGAAAATTAATTAAAGAAATAATAATTTTGCATTACTTAACATTTTTTGCCTGATACTTTGACGCTTTGAAGTTGCTTCGAGTGCAGATCTTGAGGCGTAGAGGAATCGTTGCTGCATAAAAAATTTTATACGCGTCTAAAGCTATACGAACCGTGTGCATACTGCCTAAGTGTGTAGTTATGTAGTATGTCTGCTCATAGAATTAACGAAGTATGGAAGTCAACTTAAAGTGATTTTGGTTTTGTGTTCTTCGCTTTTAATGTCGCTTTGCCGGCGGCTCCACTTGCAGCCACGGTTGCCATTTCCAACTTATTTTTCGGACCAAAAAATGGACCACATGGTAAAAAATGGACCAATTTTTATTACATCGGGAAAATGAGTGGAGTTTATTCCTCTTTATCAAGAAAATATGCCAATTCAGTTTTTATAACGATTTTTTTATATTGCATCCAAAGTGCATTACAATTTTATATTATTAATATTATATTATTTAAAGTTATAATTTGTTTCTTAATTTCGGTTTTATTAATGTTAAATCAGAAAATTTGCGCTCAGCTGCTGCGGAACTGTGAGGCAGACTAAAAATGTTATGAACTGAATCACACAATTCTCCAAAGGCCGATTCGCCCAATACATTTTTAATCAAACTTACTTGATCCCAAAAACGTTCTATGTATATTGGTACAGTACGAATATTTTTAACAACTACTGCGTGCATTTCGATATAGTTTGGTCGGAATGAATTTTTGTTTGCCAGCGTGCGGGCCCGACTCGCGTGGCTGGATCGCGCGCAATCCGTGTTGACTTGCGCAAGAAAGAAATGCACGTTTCAATCGTTCCACTTTTATTTCTCATGCTCGAATTTCGCATGCCTGCGCACGCTGGCAAACAAAAATTCATTCCGACCAAACTATATCGAAATACACGCATTTTTTTCCATAGATAAATGCAGAAAAGTTTATTACATAAGTAGCTAAAAATTTTCGTCCACGAAAAATTCAATTTTTCATAAAAAATTGATTGAAAAGAAAAAAAAAAAATTATTTTGTAACGCAAATAATTTCATTGTAGTTTAATGTTTCTAAAGCTGCACCCAAAAAATTTTTTCATTCGGATACTTACTTTCAAAGAAAAATAAAAATTTCCAAAACACTGCAAAAATATTCAGTTGTTGATTAAAAACTACACTACAAAACTCGGCGCTGCCTGAATATCATTGAAAAATATTAATGTTGGTAAATTCGTTGCCCACTTAAGAAAGCCTTACCCTTAACATATGTAAATTATGTCATGTCTCCGATTCGGTTCAAATTTTTTCTGGGGGTTCTATACATAAAATAAGCTAACACGTATTCGAGGAATTTTTTTCTTCGGAGATATGATCTCTCAAAGTTTGCATTTTTCGTGATTCTGACTAATCATGTACTTTTTCAAATCGTTATATCTCGGGTTCTGCTGACCGTAGAGACTTCTTTTTAATGTCATTTTAGAGCTAAGAAACGGGCTTAACAGATCTATTTATAAAGTGGTCAAGATTGTCCTAAAGCTAACTTAGCTATTAACAGTTGGACTTTTTGAAGTTGATTTGCATAGCGAAGACCAGTAAATTACGGATTTAAAATTATACCATCGTAATCCTTGTTTAATTCTCTATAAAAAACGTGGTTCACAAAAATGGGGATTTTTCAAGAACTATTTTTAAAATATTTTTCTTTATGACGAGATGGTTTATTTTGTGAGAATCAATAATTTTTTGTAATATTTTTCGAAAACTTATGTTAAAATATATTTGGTAAGGTGTTAAGCATCGGGTTTTAGCAAAAAGTAAAATTTTGTGTCGGATTCCGATAGAATACCTATCCAGATATAATATTTGTATGGCAAGATTTTCCTTTAAGGCGACAAACCCCTAGAAATGGGCGTAGCAATTGCAGGACTAAAATTAGCAAAACGCAGATTTTATTGCTGATTTCGGCAGAATATCGCTTCGTTGACAATATTTGTTCCACAAATTTTTCAATCCATATAGATGTTCTGGCGAAATCCACCATAAAGTCTAAATTTTTGAACTTTGGTTTTAATATAGCCACACCCATTTCTAGAATATTCTTTGATTGAAAAAGTTGTGGAACAAATGTTGTTAACGAAGCGATATTCTGCCGAAATCCGCAATAAAATCTGCGTTTTGTAAACTTTAGTCCTACATCTGCCACGCTCATTTTTAGGGGTTTGTCGCCTTAAAGAAAAATCTTGCCGTACAAATATTATACCTGGATAGGTGTTTTATCGAAATCAGCAATAAAATTTTAATTTTTGAAAAAATCCATGTTTAACATCTTACTAAATATATCTCAACATAAGTTTTGGTAAACAAATTACAAAAAATTTTTGATTCTCACAAAATAAACCATCTCATCATAAAGAAAAATAGTTTAAAAATAGTTATTGAAACCCCCATTTTTTAACCACGTTTTTTTTTTGAGCATTGAAAAAAGAATGCGATAGTATAATTATAAATCCGTAATTTACTGGTCTTCACTATGCAAATCAACTTCAAAAAGTCCAACTGTTAATAGCTAAGTTAGATGTAGGACAATATTGACCGTTTCTTAGCTTTAAAACGACGTTAAGATGGAGTCTCTGTGATGGGCAGAACCCAAGATATAACGATTTGAAGGAGTACATGATTAGTCAGAATCACGAAAAAATGCAAATTTTGACAGATCATATGAAAAAGAATGTCTCATATATGCTCCTAACGACGCCCACCAAAAAAGGCGGGATATTGTGCAAAAAACTTGTTTGTGCAAAACATTCTACCAATTCGTCGCAATGCAAAACTAAAAAGTTGATAATTGCCAATTTATTCATATTTTTGAAGTAAAAACTTCTTTAGCGGCGGAAGTGATTTGAAACTCGATGAAACGAAAACGTGACAACAACAGCAACAATAAGACGCATTTGCAGTGTTGCCAAGTTTTGAATTTGAAAAAGCACTAAAAACCAAGAACTCGCGTTTCGGAGTATTTAATGGACTTTGTATGCATGAAAAATTGTATTGTAGGGATGCCGATTCAAATGAATAAAAATCTATGTTTTTTGCTCGACGTTCGAATTTATTCTGTCTTCTATTGTAACGTAGCTTCGCCTACGCTATAATAACATACTCCACATCGCCCTAGCATACGCCTTACAACTGCACATAAGTACAAATATATAAACATACGTACATACATACTGGTAGACGTACACACAAACTAACATACCAACGAGACTAAAAGCACCCCTATGTACATACATACATGCATACATACGCATACACGAAGCTGGCATGGTAAGCACATACAAATTTCGCAAACGCCAACATGGATAATCATGCGCACCAACATACGGAAGAAATTCGCTACTCAAAACACATAACGCGGAATAACCCCACAAAACCAGAGCTATAGCTGCCAGCATGAACTCAACCAGCATCAGTTGTCCGTAGGTAAGCACGGAGCGCATCTGGGGCTTCGGGCCTATTTGGGCCGCTCTTGGCTTTCCTAAATTTTCGGAGAAAGACTAACTGGTTGAAGGGGGCTGCTTGGGGGGGGAATACCCCTCAGGCAACACTCCAAAACCATTATGGGCTAGACCCATTTTTGGATACGGTCCCAGGAAGACAGGGGACGTGGTCCGTTTGGGTTTGCCCAATTCCGAGAACCCCTGCCTGCTTGCGATACCGCGCGGCTAGCGGGCGCTGAAGGGGGGCGAACCACCTGCCTGCAGCGCCTAGCGGCCACGAATACATACGGGGGATTGGGCAACCATTCGATGCCCTGTGGGACCGCACTAATGATCAGTTGTCCGTAGGTATCACCAATCTGCCCTAAGGCCGACATTTCTACCGAGGACCGCCCGCTATTCACCGTCATCCACGGCCACCGCAATAATCGTCATCACCGCTAGGGCCCGTACCGCTGCCCCAAGGCCGAAGCTACAATCGCGAGCCGCCCGCCTTCATCGCCGAGGACTGCGAACGCTAACTATCGCTAACCAGGGCCGCTGTCACCGTTGCCATCAGCAGGGCCCGCTGCTACTGTCTTCATCACTGGGACCGCCGCAATTATCGTCGCCCCAGGCCCCCGCTACTACCCGTCACGAGTACGGTAATCGCTACTGCGGACGTCAGCCATCGTCGTCCAGGACCGCTGTCACCGTCGTAGTTAAAAAGGACCGCATTCAGCCTTCGCGACAATCAGGGCCGCATACAACACCACTCCGGGAGGTCGCTTCCGCCCTCGTCATTATATGGGCCACGGCCAACGTCACCGCTAAGGCCGCCACCACCACTGCAAGGGAACTGCAGGCAGCCGTCGCAATCGCCGCCATAACCGCCGCGACTGCTCTCATTTCCACGCTCTTCACTACGACTGACGCGTACCACTACCAATCTTGCTGTCACCAGTAGCACTCCCGTCGCCGTACAATTACCCGCCGAATAATCTCCGACACCGACTGCCGACTCTCTCTCTTTACCTTCCTCTCTCCCCTGCACGACAAGTTGCCGGCATTCTAGATAGCCCTGTGTGTGTTTGGGTGTGTTCGACTTAATACACAAATCATTGTGTTTTATTTGGTGGGGGTTAGTGGGACCTTCGCTGGACTCTGGAGCGGCTGAGCATACCTCAGCCTTCGACAAAACCCACCTCATACTATAAATTCAAATATTTCGTTCAAGCGACCTTAAGGTTCTTGTTCTTATTTTCTAATTTGCAGCTGCGTCCAGCGTTGCCGTTTCGCCTAGATCTAAGCAAAATTGGTTAATTTTTCTTGACTGTTTAAATGTTAAAAATCTCTTCGTTTTGCTTAATTTTTTCTACAATTCCTATCAAACGAAGGCAAAAACCAGAAATGAAGCTTCATGAACTATGTGGTAGTTTAAATCTACACCGCAGTCTCTTATGCATACATGTTAAATTCCAATTAGAATTAGCAATTGATGCAATTGGTTTATATTCTCTAATTCATCAAACAATTAGAATTAGTTCAACTAATTCCCATTACATAATTGAAATTTTTATTCCAATGGTAAAACTAATTGCAATTAGTTGCCATTAGCAAAAAAAATTGGTTTACCTTTACAATTAGGAATCTAATTGACTTCTGCTAATGCAATTAGATATTTAATTAGCTAAATAAAAAAAAAAAAAAAAAAAAATTATTGATTCTATGGAAGTGTTCTTGGTAGAGTACTCGAACATGGTATGGAGATATATGAAACCGATTCCATATTCTTAGAGAAAATTGAGGCTATTTTAAAAGGGGGCGTGGTGCCTTTCAAACGCACTGAAGCTTTATGTATCTTTGTATGCTGTACACTTTTGGTAGGTTATTTAAGATGACAATAGAAATATGCCTTCTGACAACCACCAAACCGTAATATTAGAAGATAAATGCGTCACTGAAAATAATGAACGTGAACTGTTGGTCAAAATGTTGGACCAAAATATTTCCATACAAAAAATTACTGCTAGTTATTTAATAATATGCTGCATATGGCTGCCTTTGCTACGTATGTATGTACATAATTTACGTGGAGACAACCCACCCCAGAAGGCTTCTACAAACCGACGTATGATGCTCCTTCTTGAAATTAGTGAGCACCGGCATGGGCGTACGCAGGTAGGGGCTAAGGGGGGCGCAAGGCCCCTTGAATTTGTAATTCAAAAAATGTATGCAATAAATTAAAACTTTGGGTGTCTTCACATCCATTTCGGTAGTTTTGTAAACTGCTGGTTGTTCCTCGATAATTTTATGAACTATGAACGTCCTTTTAAGATTACTTTTGCTAGTCTGATAAACAGTCATTACGGCTCTCACTTAAAAATTCTGTTAAATTGATGTTGCTTATAATTGAAAAGCCGAAACTTAACATAACGTCGAAATCCGTTTCATTTTGATTATCTAAGTTCTAGGTTCCGTTAAGTTAAGTTAAGTTGCCATAATCAGGCTTTTACTTGGAGTAGTCGCGTTTTTGCATTGTGGCCTAATACACGTACAAACATACATACATGTGAGCGGCCGGCAAAGCGACAAAAATAGCGAAGAAAACAAAAACAAAATCACTTCGATTTGACTTCAACCCTTCGCTTGAATTCTATGTTAATTTTTTCGATTTTTGCGATCCCGGGATTTTCGGGACATCGTTCATACAATCCCGGGATCCCGGGATAAGTACCGGGAATTAGATATTCATTATTTTCCAACAACTTAACGTGAAGCGTCCCATGATTCAATAATAAAAGGTTTGTTCAAAAAACAGTTTCTCACTCCCTCTTGACAAAATCGGCTCCCTTAGCAATGCACTGTGTGTGGGTTCGTGTGTGTGTGCAAAGCTTTTGTAAGGGAGTGTCAAAACTCTAATGTCACTGATCAAACCTTTAATTATTGAATCATGAAGCTGTCCTACAATATCTAATATATAAAAATCTCGTGTCACGGTGTTAGTGGTCGAACTCCTCCTAAACGGCTTGACCGACCTTTATGAAATTTTTTGTGCATATATGGTAGGTATGAGAATCGGATGTAAAGTATATTTCATACTGCTCGGTGCAGAGGGCGTGGCACTTCCCATACAAACCGAATTTTTCTTACTGAATTTCTCTGAAAGTGTTCGTGGCAGAGTACTGAAATCAAAGGGTCATGAAGAAAAGTTGGGGCTATTGGAAAAAGGGGTGCGGCACCTCCCCTGCAAACCGAATTTTTCATACTACATACCTCTGGCAGGGTTCACGATAGAGTACTGGAATTTGGCAATTAAAAAATTTTCTATTTTTTTCTTTTAAAATTTTTAGTATTTTTGTATGAAAAATCTAATATATAAAAGTCTTGTGTCACGGTGTTTGTGGTCGAACTCCTCCGAAACGGCTTGACTGATTTGAATGAAATTTTTTGTGTATATTCGGTAGATATGATAAGAGGGTTTTAAAGTATGTTTCATACCCCTAAGTGAAGGGCGCGTGGCACCCCCCATACAAACCAAATTTTCCACACTGCATATCTCTGGAAGTGTTCATGATAGAGTACTGGAACTTGGTATGGAGATATATAAAATCAATCGCATAGTCATGAAGAAAAATTGGGGCTTTTGGAAAAAGGGGCGTGGCACCTCCCATAAAAACCGAATTTTTCATACTACATATCTCTGGAAGTGTTCATGGTAGAGTACTCGACCATGGTATGGAGATATATGAAATCAATCCCATACTCTCAGAGAAAATTGGAGCTTTTTCATAAGGGGGCGTGGCGCCTTTCAAACGCACTGAAGCTATTACGTATCTTTGTATGCATATACACTTTTGCTAGGTAATTTACTTTGGCAATGGAAATATGCCTTCTGACAACCACCAAACAGTAATATTAGAAGATAAATGCGTCACTGAAAATCATGTACGTGAACTGTTGGTGAAAATGTTGGACCAATACAAAAAATTAATTTTTGGCGGGACGAAGTTCGCCTGGTCGGCTAGTAATAAATAATAAATAAATGGGTTTGAAATCTACTTTATTATTTAAGTTAAAAAATATTTCATTAGCAACATAACAAAAGACAGTGATTAAATTTATATCGATGCAAAAAAAAATTAATTCAACATATCGCACACCGTCTTCAAAAGAGTCACAACTCAAAATAATACGTTTGTCAGAAAATGCGAAAAACTATTTCTTAACACATGATAATCATATCGGCAAGGGGTACTTTACCTTAGGTTTTTTAAACAAATTATAACAAAATTTGCTCCAGCTTTTGCTGAAAGTTAAATAAAAATTCTGCGTACATTTTGAGCGCATAATCTCAAAAATGCGAAATTTTGAGTTGTGGCTCTTTTGAAGACGGTGTGCGATATTTACGCACGGTGACCCTACGTCGGCACATAAACACACAAACGCGCATTGGCTTGTTTAACATACGTACATATCGTATACAAAAAGCCGTAACTATGTAAAAATCCAAAATTCCCCTTTTAATTGATTATGATACATTTCATCGAATTTATAAGTCCCCACATCATCTTAAGCAATAAAAATTTTAGTCAGTTACGGCTTTTTTGCATTTCAGCTACTATATGAGTTAGGGCCTTTCTATATTAAGGTAACGATATGCGTTCAATATGAGAGAGCTGGCAACCTCATAGAGCTCTGAAATCCCGCAAGAAACTTTTTCTCATACACGTCAACATGAATTTACAAACACACACACTTTGTAAGAACAAAGCAGCAATACGTCTGCGATCGTCCACCGAAACGGATCTTCTTTTAAACTCAGTATACATTCATATATTACCAAGATCGCTTGTAATTAATTGTTGAATTCATAATTTTTTGAAATTAAAGTTAATTTGAATTGTACAATTGTACATTTTGCTCTTTTTTATTTCTTTCAACCCGAGCGAGATATTAGAAACCTTGCTATCATCTCGTCAAATATGTATGTACATACTTACGTATTGGCTGGTTTTCACTATGTCATATTTGGACGTCAACAGACAGATCGCCGATTTATCAGCACATGTACACAACTAAAGACCTATCCTGATCGAAATCCATGAATATAGTGCTTTTTAATCTTGTTTGACAATGCGTTTCCACTTATTTGACGACAAAAGCCATTGAATTTGACATAGTGAAAATAAGCCTTATGGCTGCATTGTGGCGCCGCCGGCNGTTTGACAATGCGTTTCCACTTATTTGACGACAAAAGCCATTGAATTTGAAAATAAGCCTTATGGCTGCATTGCGGCGCCGCCGGTAAAGCGACAATAAAAGCGAAGAAAACAATATCAAAATAAGTTCAATTCGACTTCGAGACTTCGCTGGAATTCTATGAGCATAAATACATACATACATAACTACACACTTAAAGGCGAATAATGTACAAATGCTATTGTTTTTGCTGTTGTTGTCACGTTTTTCGTTTCATCGAGTTTCAAGTACTCCCGCCGCTAAAGAAGTTTTCACTTCAAAATTCCACGCCTATTGGATGTGCCATGCCCTCTTTTCCAAACTCATGTATATATACCCTATTATAAGTACTTACCCTTAAAATGGCTGCAAACCAAATTTCAATGCATGCGACTTATAATTCCGGAGTTATAGCTGATAAAACATTCAATTCATTTTACAAACTCATTTATATATACCCCACTATAAGCTTCTTCTTCTTCTTTTTTGGCGCTGTAACCGCCTAAGCGATTTTTGCCGAGTTCAGCAAAGCAAGCCAGTCGCTGCTCCTCTGTGCCAACTGACGCCAATTGGAAACGCCAAGTGAAGCCAAGTCCTTCTCCACCTGATCTTTCCATCGCAGTGCGGGCCTCCCTCTTCCTCTGCTACCACCAGCGGGTTCCGAGTTGAATACTTTCAGAGCTGGAGCGTCGGTGTCCATTCGAACGACATGACCAAGCCAGCGGAGCCGCTGTATTTTAATTCGCTGCACTATGTCCATATCGTTGTAAAGCTCATACAGCTCATCGTTCCATCGTCTGCGGTACTCGCCGTCGCCAACGCGTAAAGGACCGTAAATCTTCCGCAAAATCTTTCTCTCAAACACCCCAAGAGCCGCCTCATCGGATGTTGTCATTGTCCATGCTTCTGCGCCATATACCAGCACGGGCATGATGAGTGACTTATAGAGCGTGGTTTTCGTACGTCGAGAGAGGACTTTACTCCTGAATTGCCTACTCAGTCCAAAGTAGCACTTGTTGGCAAGAGTGATTCTGCGTAGGATTTCAATGCTGACATTATTATCGGTGTTAATGCTGGTTCCCAAGTAAACGAAATTCTCCCTTCTCTTCCCAAGTAAACGAACGCCCCCTTTCTCAATTTTTTCACCCTATTCGCAATATATGTTTCGAATTTCGTCCCTCTAACTTTATCAGCTAAAAATTACCTATTCGTCCTTGTGAATCCAAAAAATTTTAAGTTTTTTAATTCTAAAGAAATTTCCTCTTTCATTTGGTACCTATATTTTTATTTTAGTTTGCATTGAATTTTAAAAAACTTTTGGAATTAATCATATCTTTGAAATTACATAGTCATTTAAAATAAATCCTGACGTCAGAGAAAGAAAAACGCCACTTTAAATAAAAAAGTGGGTTTCAAACCCATTTATTTATTGGTTGTTTTATGGTAGGAGAGATACCATCGGATGGGTCTGGCTGTTTACAGAAAGTTTGCAAGTATTAATAACAGTAATAGATTGGCGCTGACGTATTATGTTAATGACCGCCAGTGATGGAAAAGTAGGCACAATAGTGCCATTTTTGGCACTCTCATTCTCGGAGGCACTTTTGGCACAATTCATCCTGCTTTGGCACAATCATAAATTATAAAAAATTAGCATAAAATGCCAATATATAACAAAAAATCACATACTACATTATAGATTAAAAAATTACAAAAAGTGAAAAATAAAAGCACTAAAAAATTAATGATAATTTCCATGGGCGTAGCCAGGTAGGGACAGGGGGCGCGAGCATAAATTATAATAAAGTTATAATTCACTTGCTTATTACTTTGTAAGGCATCTAGTACCGGGATTCGGAATCCCGAATCCCAGGAGTGCCGAGCCCTATTTTGAGACCCGAAATCCCGAAATCAAGCCCTCGAAATTCAGACACTGTAATGGCATAGAAGAATTATAAAATGCAACTCTACAAATAATCAAATAATAGGTGTGTTTTTTTTTACACGCATACGTATCTGAGCTTAAAAATTGTATGGAGCTCTAAGCGACATACTTTATGTGCGTTTATGAATAGTTGTCGATAAAATCAAAATTACTTGTTTTGAAATGGAAATTGTCGATGATTGTTTTTTTACACGTTAAGCGTAGATGTATGTAAAATACAGCTAATATATTCCAATTCTAACGCTACTCTTATTCTATGTTATAATATATATAACATAAATCTGAGGCATTCTTTTTCATATCGGACACCAAATTTGGTGTCACAATTTCGAATGTGAACTTCAAATTAAAAGTAATTTTTTAAATGAAATGTATAGAATTTTTTGACTATTTAAACACGGAAGATGGAAATGATCTCATTATTGCTATTCAAAAATGTCAATTTCACGAAAGCAATTTAAGCGAAAAATGATTTTAGTTTTTTGAATTTTATATGGAAATTGACAAAAAATAAAAAATCATTTTCCATTTAAATTGTTGGTGAAACCGGCTGTTACATTCATAATTTTGCTTTGAATAAAAAAGTACTGATTTTTTTAGCATGAAAAAGTCTAACGTACTGATTTCGCGCATAAAAACTCTGGCAACCCTACACAGACCGCACGCTGCCGATTGTAGAAAACGAATGAACGTCAAGAGGGTGTCGATTAGAGATGGGCCCGGGCCGGGCTTTTGGAAGGGGCCCGACGGGCCCCTGCGAAAGCCCGCGGGTACGGGCCGGAATATTTGCTGTCAGCACGAACTCGTGCGGGCCTGGGCGTTCAGTAAAATTTCAGAAAAGCTCGAAAAGGCACGAAAAAGCCCGTTGCTAATACTAAAAATGTAGATGAGCTTTTGTGTTTATACAAAAAAAAAATAGTACGTATTTAAAACTCTTTTGATAAGAGAAAAGCAAAAACAGAAATATTTGGAAACCTATAGAAAATATATGATACTTAGTAGTTTTGTTTACATACATATCTGTACATAAAATACCTTCCACTTTTTCTACTTCCCAGAAAATATATTATAAAAATCTTTGATGTAAAATATTGATTCGCTTAAGTAAATATACGTATGAACATAAACACAAATTTAAAAATATGTACATATGTATACATACAATAAAAGTTGGCTCTTTATTTCCGGGCTTGGGCGTGTCCCGCCGTAAAATTCTTAACGTGCGGACTCGTGCGTGTTTTTAAAAGTTGATTTTGCACTCGTGCCCGGCCGGGCCTGAAAATTTAGGCCCGTGCCCATCTCTAGTGTCGATCGACAACGACCACTAAGTTTTTTTTTGTAAATTCACACTTTTTGTTAGTGAGTTTACAAACTACGTTGGTAATTTTGCGAACTATATGTGTTTTTGCAGCACAAATGTTCGTAACATAGTGTAAATCAAGAAAATACACTTTAGATGAGGGACTGTGCTAACAATTTGTAATATTACACAAAATAATACTAAGAGTCGGCCGCTGTAGTGTAGTGGTAAGCAGTGCGCGCTTCCACTCCGCAGCACCTGGATTAAAACCCTGGTAAAAGCAACATCGCAAAAAATATATAGAAAAAATGGGTTTTCTTAACAGCACGCCACAAGTCGGAGGAGAAGCACTGCCAAATACTAACATATGTGTAAGCGCCCATCTATTATTATTATTAATACTAACAGTAAAAAAATTATTTTTAACATTTACATATAAGGAAACTCTTACAATAGATGCATTCAACATACCTGCGCAATACCTGCCTTAAAAATTTGCAACTATTATCAATTATCGTAGAAAGTATTACGTTTATCGGCACTGGCTCTACACTTACCCTAACTTTACAAGCGTTTATTTATTTTGCTCAACTTGCAGAACAACGAAAACTGCTTTAATTTTATGTAGTTAGATAGATTATTAGATACCATTCGGAAAAAATTGCGCTTGCAGTACTTTCTACGTGGTAAGTGCTCCTCCATTATGTGGTTTCATAGGGATTCGGATACCTTTCTCATTGGAGTAGTAAAGAAAATTCGAAAAAGTGCTTTTTTCGGTTAAGCGCGCAAGTTTTTCATGCAAAGAAGGATGGGCAGCTATGCAAAATATACTGTACTAGCAGACCCGGTGAACTTCGTCCCGCCCAAAATTATATTTTTAGTTTAAACATTTTGGTCCAACATTTTCTCCAACAGTCCACGTTTATGATTTCTATTGGCACATTCATCGGCTAAGATTATGGTTTGGCAGTCGTTTACCGTCTTGAATAACCTAACGAAAGTGTTACGTCCATGAAGAAGTTCCCTGGCGGCAAAAATGATCCGGATCTATATTGAATCTGCCCTAGAAAATTTATCTTATTGTAGGTGGCAATTTCAAAATGGCTGCGTATCATTGTTCAACAGAAATCCTATATATGTATGTGGCATCGTCTGGAAGGAAGGTGGCTACACTAAAATGCAACACTGTTTTGTTTATCAAGTGTCATCACTAGTTTTTTCTTTTAAAATCGAAAATTGATTAACCTACGATTGAAGTGAATCTTTACGTACAAATAAAAACTCAGTTTTTTTAAACGTTTCACTTGCTTAATACATAGTACAAAATATAAGTTTCATTTGTATTGAGCAGCATTGCTCTTAAAACTAGTTATTTATAACATTCTTTAAAAAACTTAACTGCTGCAAGTCTTCAAAGCAGCTTGCAGCTTTTCGTGGAAAAATACGGTCGCTGAATCGTGCAACATGAGCGAGGCTTCCGATGAGAAGGTAGACTGCCCCATATGCAAAAAGCCCGAGGAGGGTAATATAGTGCAATGCGATAGCTGCGACAATTGGTTCCACTTTGTATGCGCCAATGACTCTTCTGGTATCGAATCCATCGACTGGGTGTGCAGTGAGTGTGCAACAAACAAAACAGTGGTCAATGCGCAAGAGGAAGGTGAATCTATTGGTGCTACGAACGCGAGTATGCAGGCAGCAGGTTCAAATCACAAGGACACGGAATCTGTTTTGCAAAGTGAGGTAAGGGAGTTGCAAAAGCAAGTACTCCAATACGTAAAGAAAATGATATTTTGCAAAGTCGCCAAAATAATTTGGGTGTACAAGCAACCAAGCTCACCACGTTGCCAACCACGAGCGCAGATGATAGATTCAAGCAAAGCAATTTCTTTTTTCCAAGCACGAGCACACAGGTACTGACTACGGGCATGAAGAACATTTCATTGCGAGGCAATCCAATGGAGCGAATTGCGGGCACATGACCCCTTCCAAGACAGTTGAACACAAGTGATCAGTACACATATACTGCAAGGGGCATGCAGGGTCAACTAAACGCATGTGCCTACATCGGCGCGAATCATAGTTTGAATAATGACTTCTTAAGGCAAGATCACGACGGTAGCGGTTATGGCGGCTCCTNGCGAATCATAGTTTGAATAATGACTTCTTAAGGCAAGATCACGACGGTGGCGGTTATGGCGGCTCCATGGGTGGCGGTTATGGCGGCTCCATGTGCGGCGGTTATGGTACTGGAGAACGTCAGTCGAATTATAACTTGACAACTGTGCAAATTCAAGCAAGACAAGCTCTGCCAAAAGAGTTGCCACACTTCAGTGGCAAACCCGAAGAGTGGCCGATGTTTATTAGTAGCTATGAAATTTCAACTCATATATGTGGCTTTATTTATAATGAAAATCTACTTCCATTGCAGCGCACCTTAAAAGGAAAAGCACTCGACTATGTACGAAGTCAACTTCTGATTCCAGCACTAGTACCTGATGTTATTTTAACACTGCGTACAATTTTTGGTAGGCCTGAACATATAATAAATAGTCTTTTAGAAAAAGTTCGCTCATCGTCAGTCGTAAACGCAAACAAACTTGAAACGCTTATACCATTTTCACTTGAAGTGAAAAATTTGACAGCGACAATCGCTGCGGCCGGACTTACGTCACATTTGAATATTCCTATGCTTTTAAGAGATTTAATTCAAAAACTTCCAGCTCAAATGCGTTTAGATTGGGCAATGAATTCAAATGGTTATGTTGATATAAATTTATTAGATTTCAGTGAATGGTTGTCTGTACAGGCAAATGCTGCCAGCACCGTTATAACAATACCCGTAGGTGACGGCCAACAAGAAGAAAGTCGTAAATCACATCGTGTTGGCATCCATTAGGAAAATCGTGAAGCGGAAAATGAGCGGCGTCAGCGAGATTCGCGCAGGTGCTCGGCGTGTACTGAAAATAATTTTATCGCAAACTGCAATAAATTCAAGGTAATGTCATACAATGACAAATGGAATATGGTTAACCGCATGAAGCTATGCCGGTCGTGCCTTAAGCCACACGATCCCAAGTTTTGTAACGAACGTCGAGAATGCGGCAAAAACAATTGTGTAGCAAAACATCATACTCTGTTGCACAAGTCGATGTCAAGCAACGATAGCGCTCCACAAAACATTGTGGGGATACATGTACAAAAATCTTCGAATGTTTTGTATCGTGTTTTGCCTATTACAATTTACTCGCGGAATGCTACTGCAGACATTTATGCACTTTGGGATGATGGATCAGGCCATGGGCGTAGCCAGAACGAAGTTTAGGGGGGGGCCCATACAAAATAAAAAATTCAAAACCAATAACTTACTTATGTACTAAAATTTTTTTATTATAGCTTAAAATTATTGTAACCAATAAAGGTAAATATGTTGTACAAAAAACAAATAAACAGAAGTTCACAAAAGTTGATATAAAACTATTCCTCGTGGATAAATGTACATTTAGAGTAGCATTTAGACCTAATGCGGTATAGGTGCTATTACGCTATTACGCGTAAGCAAAAACAGCTAATAAAAAAAACATGAAACGCGAAAAAGATTAGATTTTAAACTAGGCGTTCCACCGCTGCTATATAATAAGCTCTTAGAAGCAGAGTTATGGCCAGCTGGCGTAAGAGTACGTCCATTTCGCTTTATTCAAAGAGCCAAAGAATCTGATTCTATCAATTGAAAATAAGGCACACTGCACATGGAGCGTATCATCATAGACACGTATTAGATGCTGCATACGAACGTTGAACGCTTTGATGCCGAATACATGTGTTTAAATAAGAAAGCGCACACAAGCCGTCAGCTGCACGATTTCGACAATGCATGCAAGCTGCAAATCGACTAGCGTACAGCAGTGCTGTTCGCTTGGTGTATGAGGCTTATGTTGCACGGTGAATTTATTTATTTATTATTTCTGGTTTGAAAATGGCAGATGCAACACAATTTGTGCAATTAGTGGAAAATTTTCCATGTTTCTATAACAACAGTTTACCTGAATACTAAGATGTTACCGAAAGAGCGTGGGCATCAATTGCTGCAGAAATGAATTGGTCAGGTTAGTAGTTTCGTATATGTATTTAAGTAGATTATTTTCTCAACATTATTATTAAAGAATATATATATATGTATAAATATAGTGAATATTATTATTTACTTGCAGCGGCCTAGTGTAAAGAAAAGTGAAAGAACTTGCGGAACGGTTTTGTTAGAAGTCTCAAATCGTTCCCCAGTGGCTCTTCTGTTAAAGCGAAGAAGTCTTATTATTTGCACGATGTTATGGGGTTTGTGCTCCCATATGTAAGGCCGATTCAGCATATTGAAAATACGTGTAATAATACGTTGCCGGACTCGGAAGTTGGGTATTCTGAAGAAATGGAATCAACAGCAAATGCCGAAGATAACTATTTCGAAGTCGAAGCTTGTAATCAACCTCAAAATGCTCCATCTAGTGCAAAGAAAAGAAAGAAGTGTTCTCAAGACAAAGACGAGGTTGATTTGGCTGTAATGGAGTACCTTCAACAAAAAAAAAAGAAAGTAGCACTAAGCAAGATTCCAGTAAATCTTTCTTCTGAGTTTACTTCCAGACGTCAGAAAACAACTTAAGGTGGTTTAAGATTCGATCTATGCTACTACTAGAGGAGATTCTAAATGAACAAAGCCGGGAATCTGCCAGTCAACAAGTGTTTGCGCAAATATCATCATATTGTCAAAACATCCAAGTGAATACTCTAGCTCCTTCGCCCGATGATGATGCGCCACGTTGGAAATCGAAGTGTTTTTTACACAGAATAATGATCCTGTATTTAGTTTTTTTTTTTCGTTTTGATCGTTAATATTTGGAAATTAATTGCTGAAAAAAGTACTTTATTTGTCGGGTCCAAATCGACTTTAAAGACATAACTAGTCAGTAAGAAAACGCTGGAAGCGATATAAGTTCATTTAGTATAGATTACACTAGTCTCCAATAAATCCGATCTGTGGCATTTGACCATCTTTCCTCATGTAGAATTTTACTTAAGTTCTATTAACTTCTACACTTGTTATTCAAAAGTATTTTGAAAATTATTAAAATTTACGCTACATAACCGATAAATTAATGAATAACTCCTGAACTATGTACTACATATCCTGGTTGGAAAATGTTGACATAGGCGAGACAAATCAATAAGCTTCTCTAATGTAAGAGATTTTAGATTGGCCAATTATACCCAAAAAACTGCTATTGATTAGTTTAATCAGATCCAAAAAACTGATCTCGAACTCGAACTGATCACTCGAAAACTGTTACACTTTTTTATATTTTAACTTAACATTCGGATTCAGCAGAAAATTCCACATGAGGAATGCTGGTCAAATACCACAGATCGGATTTTTTTTGTAAACGTGTTATTACTTTTTGGTTTGTAAGCAAACGCTTGTGTAACTTATGCTATACTAGTGGTATTCATCTAAGGGCCGGTTGTTCAATGTCCGATTAGCACAAATCGGAGGTAGAACCTCCGGTTAAATACAACGACTGCTTTATCGATCACATGTTATATGCATGATGTCGAAATCGTCGATAATGATGTTTAACCGGCAAGTAGTGATAACCAGTCATTGAACAATCGGCCCTAAACCGATAACTTTATCAAGCAGATAATCTTATAAGTTTATGCACTCTGTTACATGAACGACCCACACTCTCTTTTCGTTTACACATTCGACAATAGTCGTGTTTTCTTTGGTTATAAAGCGCAGTGTCACTAACTTTATACTTCTAGCAATAGAAATAAATGTCGCTTACGTTATTTTGGCAGTAAGGGCTCGATATATACATCTTTCATTTGAATCCGTATGAAAAGCTCTATTGGCTCCTACATTCGGGTTTTTATAGGCGAGTCTCCCCTGAACCGTTTTTTCCATATTTTTGGCCAATGTGCGCTTTTATTCGAAACCTAAATGTTTCGGTACCGAGTATCGAGAGTATTGGTTACTTTTTAAATCGGTACCGAATATCGATCAATACTTAAAAGTATTGACTCAGCACATCACTAGAAACAAGCAACATGTAAACACAAAACAGCTGATATGCACTTTGACGCTTTATCCATTTTTAACCGGAGAAAAAGTCCGGGCTGTTTTGGGCAGGAAGAAGAAGACATTTACGATCCAATACGTTCCAGTTTTGTCCTCTATTACCCATTTTTTTTAGTACGGGAATGATTTCTGAGCTATTTTGGGCACCCGCGGGATCCCGCGTTGCGTACGGGAAAGAACCTAGTATACATGTGTCGACGTCGCAGCAAGCAGCATTTTGAAGCCCAATTACATGTGTTTGGAAAATCAAAAAATGCCCGCCTCTGTACTAAACTAATCAAGCTCTTTCAAATAGCGTCGTCTGTTTTTAAATATCTGTTTCAGTTTCCGACAATTCAGCCTTATCATGAGTTTCATTTTCTCGAACCGGGCCTCCTTTTCACTTTTCGTTTCCGTGTATTCACTACGGGTGGGAGAAAACATTTCCGGCGAAATTTTGTTTGGGCGAAACTCACGATTAGGCTGATTAGTGAAAAGTATCTGTGGCAACATCGTCTCGAAGGAGGGTGGCTACACAAAAATGCAACACTGTTTTGTGTATCAAGTGTCATCACTAGTTTTTTCTTTTAAAATCGAAAATTCATTAACGTACGATTGAAGTGAATCTTTACATACAAATAAAAACTAAGTTTTTTAAAGCGTTTCCTTGCTTAATACATAGTACAAAATAAAGTTTCATTTGTATTGAGCAGCATGCTCTTAAAATTAGTTATTTATCAACATTCTTTAAAAAACTTATCTGCTGCAAGTCTTGAAAGCAGCTTGCAGCTTTTCGTGGGAAAAACGTCGCTGAATCGTGCAACATGAGCGAGGCTTCCGATGAGAAGGTAGACTGCCCCATATGCAAAAAGCCCGAGGAGGGTATATGGTGCAATGCGATAGCTGCGACAATTGGTTCCACTTTGTATGCGCCAATGTTTCTCCTGGTATCGAATCCATCGACTGGGTGTGCAGTGAGTGTGCAACAAACAAAACAGTGGTCAATGCGCAAGAGGAAGGTGAACTATTGGTGCTACGAACGCAAGTATGAGGCAGCAGGATCAGGTATCATGGTTCAAATCACAAGGACACGGAATCTGTTTTGCAAAGCGAGGTAAGGGAGTTGCAAAAGCAAGTACTCCAGCTACGTAAAGAAAATGATATTTTGCAAAGTCGCCAAAATAATTCGGGTGTACAAGCAACCAAGTCACCACGTTGCCAACCACGAGCGAGATGATAGATTCAAGCAAAGGCAAGGGTGGAGTACGGTTAGAGCCAAAATTTTTTTTCCAAGCACGAGCACACAGGTCTGACTACGGGCATGAAGAACATTTCATGGCGAGGCAATCCAATGGAGCGAATTGCGGGCACAGGACCCCTTCCAAGACAGTTGAACACAAATGATCAGTACACAGATACTGCAAGGGGCATGCAGGGCAACTAAACGCAGGTGCCTACATCGGCGCGAATCATAGTTTGAATAATGACTTCTTAAGGCAAGATCACGACGGTGGCGGTTATGGCGGCTCCATGTGGTTATGGCGGCTCCATGTGCGGCGGTTATGGTACTGGAGAACGTCAGTCAAATTATAACTTGACAACTGTGCAAATTCAAGCAAGACAAGCTCTGCCAAAAGAGTTGCCACACTTCAGTGGCAAACCCGAAGAGTGGCCGATGTTTATTAGTAGCTATGAAAGTCAACTCGTATATGTGGCTTTACTATATGATGAAAATCTACTTCATTCAGCGCCTTTAAAAGGAAAAGCACTCGACTATGTACGAAGTCAACTTCTGATTCCAGCACTAGTACCTGATGTTATTTTAACCTGCGTACAATTTTTGGTAGGCCTGAACATATATAAATAGTCTTTTAGAAAAAGTTCGCTCTTCTCAGTCGTAAACGCCAACAAGCTTGAAACGCTTATACCATTTTCACTTGAAGTGAAAAATTTGACAGCGACAATCGCTGCGGCCGGACTTACGTCACATTTGAATATCCTATGCTTTTAAGAGATTAATTCAAAAACTTCCAGCTAAATGCGTTTAGACTGGGCAATGCATTCAAATGGTTATGTTAATATAAATTTATTAGTTTTCAGGAATGGTTGTCTGTACGGGCAAATGCTGCCAGCACCGTTATAACAATACCCGTAGGTGGCGGCCAACAAGAAGAAAGGCGTAAAGTCACATCGTGTTGGCTTCCATCAGGAAAATCGTGAAGCGAAAATGAGCGCCGTCAGCGAGATTCGCGCAGATGCTCGGTGTGTACTGAAAACTATTTTATCGCAAATTGCAATAAATTCAAGGTAATGTATACAATGACAAATGAATATGGTTAACCGCATGAAGCTATGCCGGTCGTGCCTTAAGCCACACGATCCAAAGTTTTGTAACGAAGTCGAGAATGCGGTAATAACAATTGTGTAGCAAAACATCATACTCTGTTGCACAAGCCGATGTCAAGCAACGATACCACTCCACAAAACATTGTGGGGATACATGTACAAAAATCTTCGAATGTTTTGTATCGTATTTTGCCTATTACAATTCACTCGCGGAATGCTACTGTGGACATTTATGCACTTTTGGACGATGGATCAGGCC
>NW_016159588.1:65955-81618 GCF_001687245.7 Rhagoletis zephyria
ATTTAAATTGTTAACTTTTTACTGAGCATGTTTATTTTACGAGGAGGAAGCATCGAAAGCCTAACCCCTTCCGTGTGAGACTTTAACCCAAACTAAAATTCCCACCGTCATGTACCGTTCCCCTCCCGGTACCACCGTCAAGGATTTCGTCGGGATTATAACACTGTGTGACTGATAAGGTTATAGATCTATTCTCTTCCTCTTCTTCCTTTTTGGCGCTGTAACCGCCAAAGCGATTTTGACCAACTGACGCCTATTAGAAATGCCAAGTGAAGCCAGAATACTTTCAGAGCTGGGGCGTCGGTGTCCATTCGAACGACATGATCAAGCCAGTTGAGCCGCTGTATTTTAATACGCCACATACCAGCACGGGCATGATGAGTGATTTATAGTGTGGTTTTCGTACGTCGAGAGAGGACTTTACTCCTGAATTGCCTACTCAGTCCAAAGCAGCACTTGTTGGCAAGAGCGATTCTGCGTTGGATTTCCATGCTGACATTATTACAGGTGTTAATGCTGGTTCCCAAGTAAACGAAATTCTCTACTTCCTCGAAATTATAACTGTCAAAAGTGACGTGGGTGCCAGGCGCGAATGTGCTGATTGTTTGTTTGATGACAGGAGATACTTCGTCTTGTCGTCGTTTACCACCAGACCCATTCGCTTTGCTTCTGTTTAGGCCTAAAGGCTAAACCAAATACTTAAAAGGGTGAACCACCCTAACGTTGAATTTTATAAATGTGCAACGGATGCACATATACATAGACAGCCTGATTAAGGCGAAGCCGTTAGCATGTACCAATATTAGTTTACCGCTTGAATATCAAACTTCGTTAAGTTTCCCCTCCAAACAGTTTGCTGCTTGGAGGTCAAACTTAACTTCGCAAGAATTAGCGCGGGCACTTCTAGCGAGAACTCAAGGATCAACGGACGTCTGCCAGCCATCACTCCTGATGGATCAGGCCCTACAATCATAGAACATGATATATTCAAGAAGTTGCAACTGAAAGGTGAAGAATCCGAGCTTCGGTTGCGTTGGACTGATGGTTCTGTTCGTGTTGAGGAAAACTCCGCGCTAGTCAATTTGCAAGTGTCAGCTCAAGCAAAAATTAAAGTGTATACGTTGCGCGACGTACGGACAGTCGACAAGCTTGACTTGCCTCCGCAAACTTTGGTAATGCCAGAACTCTCGCAAAAATATAAACATCTCAGAGGGCTGCCAGTACAGTCATACAAATATGTGGTACCTTAAATGATAATANACTCTCGCAAAAATATAAACATCTCAGAGGGCTGCCAGTACAGTCATACAAATATGTGGTACTTTAAATGATAATAGGCTTAAGTAACAAGCACGTAGCAATGCCCATGAAGTTCAGGGAGGGCAAGATCGATGAGCCAGCTGCAACGAAAACTCGTCTGGGATTGACAATCTACGGTGTTTTAAAATATAGCGAACAAAACCTACGCGATGATTTGCAGTTACACATATGTGAATGCGACGATGACTTAGCTATCCAGAAGCTTCTAATTGAAAGCATGAAACATGAAAGCGCAGATATACAAACCCAACCATGCGATTTAAAATATGAGAATGATAAAAATCGACTTANTTGACAATCTACGGTGTTTTAAAATATAGCGAACAAAACCTACGCGATGATTTGCAGTTACACATATGTGAATGCGACGATGACTTAGCTATCCAGAAGCTTCTAATTGAAAGAATGAAACATGAAAGCGCAGATATACAAACCCAACCATGCGATTTAAAATATGAGAATGATAAAAATCGACTTGCCAAATACGTCGAATGCACCGGCGACCATTTTACGACTAAGCTACTCTGGCGTTCACGTAACATATCACTGCCAGACAATTACGAGGTGGCAAAGCGTCGACTTGAGTGCTTTGAGAAGAAGCTCAACCAGGATTCTGGCTTTAAAGAGAATGTAATCGCGGACATACATGGCATGAAGGAAAGGCAGTACATTCGCAAGCTGAATGAATGTGAAGTCTATATGGATTATAAGCGTAAATGGTATTTACCTATATTTTCGGTTAGAAATCCCAACAAGCCAAAAAAGACAAGATTGGTTTGGGATGGTACTGCGGTCTACAAAGGATTTTCTCTAAACGGATGCCTGGAGAAAGGACTTGATTTATTAAGACCGCTCACGAATATCACAATTTTCGCATCGGTAAGATCGGCATCTGTGCGGATATCTGTGAAATGTTTCACAGAGTCAGTGCAGACGAGGAGGATCAGCATGCACAAAGATTCCTTTGGCGTGATTGCGATGATTCTCGAGCGCCAGATGTCTACGTCCTGAAGGTTATGTCATTCGAAACCAGCTGCTCACCATCAATCGCGCAGTACGTAAGAGTTAAAAACGCGGAAGAGTCTTTACAGGAGTTTCCGAGGGCTTCCAAGTCAATAATTGAACGAGATTACGTGGATGACATGTTGGACAGCGCTGATAGTCCACAAGAAGCCATCCAGCTGGCCAGAAATGTAAAGGAGGTGCATAAACGCGGTAACTTTCACATCAGAGGTTGGGTCTCAAACTGCGCCAAGGTAGTTCACGATCTCGGCGAGACTGAACCTATAAACCATTTCTGTAAAGCCCGGAAAACAATCGACCAAGTGGTAGAACCAGAAAAGGTTCTCGGGTTGTGGTGGCAAACGAGCAACGACATTTAACACGAAGTTTACCAAGGCAAGCAATGAAATCTTAAGAGCCGAAAGAATACCGACAAAGAGGGAACTACTCCGACTGCTGATGTCAATATATGACCCACAAGGATTTCTGTCGTTTTATACGATTCGCATACGAATATTGTTGCAAGACGTATGGAGAAGTGGTATTAATTGGGATGACACAATTCCTGAGGAATTTGCATGCAGATGGAAACAATGGCTCTCATTATTTAAGCATGTCGCGAGGTGAAAATTCCGAGATGTTACTTTGGCAGCTTTAAAAACGATGATTGTAAAGTCGAACTACATGTTTTCGTGGAAGCAAGCGAGTCTGCAAGTGCAGCTGTGGCCTATTTCAGCATTTTGAACGATCTCGGAATTCAAGTGGCTCTAGTCAGCTCCAAGACTAAGGTTGCGCCTTTGCGCGCAATATCAATACCGCGAATGGAATTGACCGCAGCAGTTCCAGGATTACGCCTAGTAAATGCGATTGTTAAAGGGCATGACTTCGCAATTCACAATACACATTTTTACACAGATTCAAAAACAATACTGACTTCNTAAATGCGATTGTTAAAGGGCATGACTTCGCAATTCACAATACACATTTTTACACAGATTCCAAAACAATACTGACTTCGCTGCGTTCCGATCCACGTAAATACAAACAATTCGTAATGTTCAGGGTAGCTGAAATACAAGAAAATAGCGACATATCAAAATGGCATTTCGTGACCACCAAACAAAACGCAGCGGATGCAGAAACCAAATGGAAAAATTCAAATGAATTTGCTCCAACCAATCCATGGTTCACCGGTCCGGGATTTTTACGGCTACCACATGAAAAGTGGCCAAAGTATGAGTCTGTTGCGGTNCAAACAATTCGTAATGTTCAGGGTAGCTGAAATACAAGAAAATAGCGACATATCAAAATGGCATTTCGTGACCACCAAACAAAACGCAGCGGATGCAGAAACCAAATGGAAAAATTCAAATGAATTTGCTCCAACCAATCCATGGTTCACCGGTCCGGATTTTTTACGGCTACCACATGAAAAGTGGCCAAAGTATGAGTCTGTTGCGGTCAAGATTAATTCTGCGAAGGAAGAAGAGAATCTATGGTTACAATGTGCAGTTTAATTCAACGTTAAGCCTAGCATTGATGTTAACAAATTTTCCAAATGGGAACGTTTGGAGAGATGTGTAGCCTACGTAAGGCGTTTTATCGAAAACTGCAGGAATAAGTGGCGTCTACAAGTTAATCCGTCGTCCAAGCCAGCCAACCTGACCGCCGACGAGCTTCTCTGGAGCCGCCGTTTCCTCTACCGCCTTGCTCAAGCCGATGCGTACCACCACGATATCATTCTAGTTCGCTAAGAAAGCTATCACCATTTCTCGACGATGACGAAATAGTTCGTATGCGCAGCCGCCTGGAAAGGGCTCCCATAGAAGATGCGGCAAAAAACCAAGTCATTTTGCCAAAAACTCACAAGATCACACAGCTTATAATTGATTGGTACCACCGAAAATACCAGCATGTCGTCCATGACACGGTCCTCAATGAAATATTTCAGCGATTTTACATCCCGAGCTTACGTCGAACTCTGCGATGTTTACGCCTAAACTGTATGTCCTGCAAGTTGCGCAACGCAAACCCGCATCCGCCTGAAATGGGACCACTTCCTGAAGGACGTTTGGCGCCATATACGAGACAATTTTTTTATGTGGGTTTTGATTTCTTCGGCCAGTTCTTCGTGACAATTGGAAGGCGCACAGATAAAAGATACGCGGGTTATTTACCTGTATGACCTGCCGCGCCATCCACATCGAAGTGGCACACTCACTCAGCATGAACTCCTGTGTAATGGTGATACGAAATTTCATTTCCAGAAGAGGTCAACCCATAGAAATATTCAGCGACAATGGTACTAACCTGGTTTCAGCTGAGAACGAGTTACGTAAAGCCTACGCAGAACTGGATTTCTATACTCTACAGGCGAAACTAACAACCGCGGAATGCAAATGGACTTTTATTCCACCAGCAAGTCCTCACATGGGCGGCGCCTGGGAGCGATTGATACGCTCAGTAAAGAACGTAATGTACCACATCGTTACACCCGACACCAAGCTAACAGACGAGAAACTACATAATCTGCTTTTAGAAGTGGAAAGTATTGTCAACGGTCGTCCGCTTACTTACTTATCGTTGGACGCAGCCGACCAAGAAGCTTTAACGCCCAATCATTTTTTTCTGGGTAGCTCCTCTGGCAGCAAACCACCAAGCAAATTCTGCTGAACAGACAAATATGTTAAAGGTTCCTGGCGCCACTCACAGTACCTAGCTGACATGTTTTGGAAACGATGGGTAGCCGAAGTGCTTCCAACTCTAACCAGAAGGTCAAAATGGTTCGACCATACACAACCAATCGAAAAGGATGACGTGGTAATCATCATAGACCCTAATCTTTCTCGACACGCCTGGCCAAAGGGTATTTTAACCAACGTATATACCTCCAAAGAGGGCCAAGTAAGAAGCGCTACTGTTCGCACATCGGCCGGCGAGTACCACCGTCCAGCTGCAAAGATAGCACTGCTAGACATCAGACGAAATAGCACCGACACTGTTGCCTAGATGAGGGTATTTTCTCCCATGGGTCTCGGGGGGAGAATGTGGCAACATCGTCTGGAAGGAAGGTGGCTACACAAAAATGCAACACTGTTTTGTGTATCAAGTGTCATCACTAGTTTTTTCTTTTAAAATCGAAAATTGATTAACCTACGATTGAAGTGAATCTTTACATACAAATAAAAACTAAGTTTTTTTAAACGTTTCGCTTGCTTAAAACATAGTACAAAATATAAGTTTCATTTGCATTGAGCAGCAGTGCTCTTAAAACTAGTTATTTATAACANCGCTTACTTACTTATCGTTGGACGCAGCCGACCAAGAAGCTTTAACGCCCAATCATTTTTTTCTGGGTAGCTCCTATGGCAGCAAACCACCAAGCAAATTCTGCTGAACAGACAAATATGTTAAAGGTTCCTGGCGCCACTCACAGTACCTAGCTGACATGTTTTGGAAACGATGGGTAGCCGAAGTGCTTCCAACTCTAACCAGAAGGTCAAAATGGTTCGACCATACACAACCNCTCTGGCAGCAAACCACCAAGCAAATTCTGCTCAACAGACAAATATGTTAAAGGTTCCTGGCGCCACTCACAGTACCTAGCTGACATGTTTTGGAAACGATGGGTAGCCGAAGTGCTTCCAACTCTAACCAGAAGGTCAAAATGGTTCGACCATACACAACCAATCGAAAAGGATGACGTGGTAATCATCATAGACCCTAATCTTTCTCGACACGCCTGGCCAAAGGGTATTTTAACCAACGTATATACCTCCAAAGAGGGCCAAGTAAGAAGCGCTACTGTTCGCACATCGGCCGGCGAGTACCACCGTCCAGCTGCAAAGATAGCACTGCTAGACATCAGACGAAATAGCACCGACACTGTTGCCTAGATGAGGGTATTTTCTCCCATGGGTCGCAATACCGGGGGGAGAATGTGGCAACATCGTCTGGAAGGAAGGTGGCTACACAAAAATGCAACACTGTTTTGTGTATCAAGTGTCATCACTAGTTTTTTCTTTTAAAATCGAAAATTGATTAACCTACGATTGAAGTGAATCTTTACATACAAATAAAAACTAAGTTTTTTTAAACGTTTCGCTTGCTTAAAACATAGTACAAAATATAAGTTTCATTTGCATTGAGCAGCAGTGCTCTTAAAACTAGTTATTTATAACAATGTATGTACATACACAGACTTATTTCAGATGAAATACCTTAAAAGCCAGTTTCATGAAAACAATTTAAGTGAAAAATTATTTATTTCTGTCAGGTTCTACATTAAATTCAGTTAAAAAAAATAAATTTTCATTAAATTGCTTTCATGAAACTGGCTTTTAAGGTATATCGACAGGTTGTGATTTGAGATTTACCACTGCACAACTCAACCCTGGTGTCTCCGAATGCAGATTTAACGCATCATAATAATGGAAAATCACGTCCATTCTGCCAATCGTAATACACGAGAGTTCCATGTACTCAATGGTTCAATGGGTCGATTTAGTCTGACATTCACGGCACCTTTTCTTACTTGTCAATTTTTAGTAATAACTCGACCTCAGCACCACCTGGCAGCTCTTTTTTGCAATTGGACTGCCTTTACCGTTTCCAATACATTTTTCGAATATTCGTCAAATCGGATAAAAAAAAGATTTTTAGTAATAACTCAACTGCAGCGCCAACTGGCGGGGAATATTTTGAAACTAATCTATTCAGAGACCCACTCAAACACACACACAAAACTTTGTTAAAATCTCGCCAGCCGTTTAGGATTTCACTCATAAACATGCCTTCAGAAGAATTATATACACATTCAAAGATAAGTAAAAGTCAGTACGTTTGTACTTTGCCATGCTCTCTTTTCAAAGAGCGAATTTTTCTCCATGAGTATGGGATTGATTTCGTATATCTCCATACGAAGTTCCAGTACTGTACCATGAACACTTTCAGAGATATGCAGTATGAAATCTGGCTTGTACAGCAGGCGCCACGCCCTCTTTTCCAATAGCTCCATATTTTCTCCATGACTATACGATTAATTTCATATATCTCCACACCAAGTTCCAGTACTCTACCAAGAACAATTCTAGAGATATGAAATAAGAAAAATTCGACTTGTATGGGAGTTGCACCGCCGGTATAAAGTTCCAGTGCTCTACCATAAACACTTTCAGATATTTATTTATTTATTTANCTGGCCAAAGGGTATTTTAACCAACGTATATACCTCCAAAGAGGGCCAAGTAAGAAGCGCTACTGTTCGCACATCGGCCGGCGAGTACCACCGTCCAGCTGCAAAGATAGCACTGCTAGACATCAGACGAAATAGCACCGACACTGTTGCCTAGATGAGGGTATTTTCTCCCATGGGTCGCAATACCGGGGGGAGAATGTGGCAACATCGTCTGGAAGGAAGGTGGCTACACAAAAATGCAACACTGTTTTGTGTATCAAGTGTCATCACTAGTTTTTTCTTTTAAAATCGAAAATTGATTAACCTACGATTGAAGTGAATCTTTACATACAAATAAAAACTAAGTTTTTTTAAACGTTTCGCTTGCTTAAAACATAGTACAAAATATAAGTTTCATTTGCATTGAGCAGCAGTGCTCTTAAAACTAGTTATTTATAACAATGTATGTACATACACAGACTTATTTCAGATGAAATACCTTAAAAGCCAGTTTCATGAAAACAATTTAAGTGAAAAATTATTTATTTCTGTCAGGTTCTACATTAAATTCAGTTAAAAAAAATAAATTTTCATTAAATTGCTTTCATGAAACTGGCTTTTAAGGTATATCGACAGGTTGTGATTTGAGATTTACCACTGCACAACTCAACCCTGGTGTCTCCGAATGCAGATTTAACGCATAATAATAATGGAAAATCACGTCCATTCTGCCAATCGTAATACACGAGAGTTCCATGTACTCAATGGTTCAATGGGTCGATTTAGTCTGACATTCACGGCACCTTTTCTTACTTGTCAATTTTTAGTAATAACTCGACCTCAGCACCACCTGGCAGCTCTTTTTTGCAATTGGACTGCCTTTACCGTTTCCAATACATTTTTCGAATATTCGTCAAATCGGATAAAAAAAAGATTTTTAGTAATAACTCAACTGCAGCGCCAACTGGCGGGGAATATTTTGAAACTAATCTATTCAGAGACCCACTCAAACACACACACAAAACTTTGTTAAAATCTCGCCAGCCGTTTAGGATTTCACTCATAAACATGCCTTCAGAAGAATTATATACACATTCAAAGATAAGTAAAAGTCAGTACGTTTGTACTTTGCCATGCTCTCTTTTCAAAGAGCGAATTTTTCTCCATGAGTATGGGATTGATTTCGTATATCTCCATACGAAGTTCCAGTACTGTACCATGAACACTTTCAGAGATATGCAGTATGAAATCTGGCTTGTACAGCAGGCGCCACGCCCTCTTTTCCAATAGCTCCATATTTTCTCCATGACTATACGATTAATTTCATATATCTCCACACCAAGTTCCAGTACTCTACCAAGAACAATTCTAGAGATATGAAATAAGAAAAATTCGACTTGTATGGGAGTTGCACCGCCGGTATAAAGTTCCAGTGCTCTACCATAAACACTTTCAGATATTTATTTATTTATTTATTTATTTAATAATAATCCAGAAATTATTACATTTCATAAAGATTACAACGACTTAAAAATAAGAAAAACAAACTAAGTAATTAATTCATTTAATATTGATTTAAAACGGGTTTTCGAGTAAGAAAAGTCTAGAACAGAAGAATTTGAGAGCAAGTTGAATTCCTTTAGATCCCTGAGTATGGGAGCATTAGAAGCATATTGAGTTCTTACCTTCTCCAAGGAGAAAGATACGTGATTTCTCAAACACCTCTGAGGCACAGTGAAATGGATACGTCCAAGCAAGTATGGGCAGTCTATGACACCACGTACTAAGTTATCGACAAAAGTAAGGGAGAGAATAGACCACCTACAATCTAAAGACTTAAGATTAATAAGTAGACATCTACCACGGTAGGAGGGAATTGGGTGGACAAAATGCAGAGAATGAAGGGCAAAACGAAAAATTTTTTTTGGATTCGTTCTATTGATATGGCAAGCATAATAAGGTCTCCAAATTACGGCGGCATAGTCTAACTTGGAGCGCACCAGGGAGGTATAGAGTGACTTTAGGGTATACGGATCAGAAAAGTCTGAGCTGAAACGTCGAATAAAAGCCAACATAGAGTATGCTTTCAGTAGGGTTACCCAACTGAGAACCACCAATGTGGTAGGAAGTTGGGATAGGAGAGCGGGATTTAGTGAAGGTGACATGGTGATACTTATTATGAAAAATCCGGTTTATATGGGAGGTTCCAGGCCCCCTTTTCAAATAGTGCGAATTTTTATTCATAAGCATGCGATTGATTTCATATACATATGTATCTCCATACCAAGCTCCAATGCTATACCAGGAGCATTTCCAGAGATATGCAGTGTGAAAAATTCATATTGTATTGGAGCTCCCACGCCCCTATGACAATAGCTCCAATTTTTCTCAAGAGTATTCAATTGATTTCATATATCTCCATACCCACTTCCAGTGCTGTACCATGAACACTTCCAGAGAAATGCAATATGAAAAATTTGTATTGTATGGGAGGGCTCACGCCCATTTACAATAGCTCCAATTTTTCTGCAAGCATATGCGATTGATCTTATATATCTCCACACCAAGTTCCAGTACTTTACCATGAATATTTCCAGAGATACGCAGTATGAAAAATTGGGTTTGTGTGGAAGGTGCCACGCCCCCTTTTCCAATAGCTCAAATTTTCCTCCAAGAGTATGCCATGGACTTCATATATCTCCATACCAAGTTCCAATACTTTACCATAAACTCTTCCAGAGATATGCAGTATGTAAATTCGGTTTGAAAGGGGGATGCCACGCCCCCTTTTGAAATAGGTCAAAGTTTTATCCAATAGTATGCGATCGATTTCATATACGTCAATACCCAGTTCCAGGACTCTTCCATGAACAGAGATATGCAGTATGAAATATTCGGTTTGTATGCAAGGTGCACGCCCCCTTTTCCAATAGGGGTATTCTCGAAGTCTTGTACGATGCACGANGATACACATGCAAAGTAACAAAAATTCAAATGAAAGGCCACAAGGAGCTGCACAGCTCCAAACAATGGCCAATGCTGGCCTTTCGACTTCTTTCGAAACAGAAACCATCGGNATATGCAGCAATTCCAACAACAAAACAACTAGCACAGGTTCGCATTTATTTTGCTATGCTATTTTGCAAAATATATACATGGGTTTCGACGTTGCATATTTTGCAGCGATAGGAAATGTTGTTTCTCATGTATTTTGTTGTTGTGTGTTTGCAAGTTATGCAATCCATGCAATCCGTGCTACGTGCAATGGCTTTGCAAGATTTGGAGAATACCCCTAATAGCTCAAATTTTCCTCCACGAGTATGCAATGGATTTCATATATCTCCATACCAAGTTCCATCACTATTTCATGAACATTTTCAGAGGTATGCAGTATGAAAATTTAGGTTTATATGGGAGGTGCCACGCTCCAGAACTCCACCATGCACATTTCCAGATATATGGAGTATGAAAAATTCGGTTTTTATCGGAAGTTCCTCGCCCCTTTTGTATATCGATATTTTTGTTAGCGTATAACCATCCTTTGAACGACTGCAACAAGAGTCCGAAATTTCGAAAAAATCGGTTCAACCGTTCTCGGGGTTTGCGATATACATAGAATCTATGTATGTCATAGATGGATACGAGTTGCTGCTTTTAATATTGCGCTCACTTAGTACGTACAAAAAAACATAGCAGCAGGGTTTTTATGCGTAATTATATACATACATACATACATATGGAGGTCAAGGCTCTTGATATTGCTTCATATGTGTTGTAATGTTCTGAGTCAGGATCGGATGGCTCAAGACCGACCATACGTGTCACACCCTGCGAGAGGTGCCCCTGCTTTTACGGAATATGGCGGATCTAGAGAGGACAACTCGATAAAACCCGTAATTCCGAGTGTCATCCGTACCGTGCTTATGGGATGAATAGCACTACGTAAGTGTGGCTTATAACGGTGGCCTCCAGATACCTGGCGCCCTCTGGTTGTAAGAAGTCTTGCTTGGGATACTGGGGGCTATGTCCCAGCTAACATCCCTTCCCCCATACTCGTGGGATACACATGCAAAGTAACAAAAATTCAAATGAAAGGCCACAAGGAGCTGCACAGCTCCAAACAATGGCCAATGCTGGCCTTTCGACTTCTTTCGAAACAGAAACCATCGGTACAGAACTACTGGGGGCGCATAGTCCCTCGTATGATGTAGAGATGGTGGATACTAGCGTGAGACAGGATGCAAGTCCCGTCAGAACGCTATCTGATATCTCGCCGGGAGATGAGCAGAAGTTGCTTGCCTCTCCGGTGAACAACTCATCTCACCAAGCTCGAGAGCGGTAGCGGCTTAGCGGAGCCGATCGGAAACGCCTCAAGCGGTACATAGAAAAGGGAATGAGCTATAAGCAGGCTAGAGAAAAAGCCAAAGAACCCGTTGGCCCACCACGGAGGGAAACAAATTCTCCAAAAAAAGACCTAGGTCTGATAGCTCCACCCCGCAGGGGCGATCCCCGAAGAAATTGGCCAAACCAGGTGAGGGATCTGCAGGGTACAGGCCAGCTGGTACTGCATCTGTGCCCACCGGTGAGGCAACTGTTCCCCATGCACCTGCAGATTGTCGCGGGGAGCCAGTTTCTTTTAGGGATGCACTGTGCGGAGTGAAGCTGGGTATAGTCCCAGAGGACTATCCAACCACAGTGTGGTCAACGGATGAGCTCAGAGCTATCTAAAATGCCATCCTCAGGGCGGTCAGGAGCAACACAGTTAGCGCTGTAAAGCCTATCTTCAAGGGTTGCACCTTTCACTCGGGATGGCTATCCATCAGTTGCATAGATGCTGCGACCGCGGGGTGGATACGGAACACTGTTCCAAAGCTGGCTCCATGGAAGGAGGCGAAGATGAAAGTGGTCGAGGAGGCAGAAACACCTCGCCGCATCATTCTTGTGGGACTCTTCCCGGAGCTGGACAGCTCTACCAGTGAGGATGCGTCAGTCAGTCTGCTTCAGGCACAGAATGACGGCCTGAGAATTCCGGACTGGCGCATTATGAATCGAGTACGCAGGTCAACAATGGCAGAAATCACCATTGCAGTTGACCCGCTATCAGCAGACAGGCTAAAGCACCGCGGGAACGTGGCAAACTATGGCTTTGGCGTAGTAGAACTTAGGGAGAAATCCAAACCGTCGATGCCCGTGGTAAATAAAGATGCCGCCGACGCCGATTACCCTAACTCGGAGGAGCAACCTTGCTGCTCCAAAGACGTCGTCGTAGCTCCCAGGCAGCTACCCACTGACACGCAAGTGCAGCAGAAGTCATCGGAGGTTGACACAGGTAGGGACCCAAGAGAGCTACACGTAATACACAAAGCTCCAACAACGCCTCCGAAAACAGCAACAACAACATGACCGACCCTACAACAGGTGCTGGAAGAAGCCCAAAAGAACGTCGGACCCATCGCATCCCCAAAGCCTGCAAAACGGCCACCACTACGAGGCAGCTCCAAAGCGGTTATTTCCAGCCGCAAAGGCAAGGGAGGTGCAAGGACGGTCGAAGAAGCGGTCTTGCTGAAGGGCAACATGGGGAAGAAGGTGGCTGCTCGCGGCCGAAAAGACCGCAAATAATGGCACCTCACCACAAAAACTTCACAAATCCGAGGCACATTAAATGCCTCCAAGTGAACCTTCACCACGCTAAAGCAGCATCAGATGTTTTACATAGGAGGTTCACAAACGAAGGCTTAGGTGTAGCCTTCATCCAGGAACCCTGGATATTAAGAGGTGACGTCAAAGGCCTTAATATAAAGGACGGTAAGATTATCTATGCCGCCAGCTGTCGCCCAAGAGCGGCGATGCTATTAAGTAACAAACTAACGTTTCTCCCTCTTTCACAGTTCATTACGGCAGATCTCGTTGCGGTATGGGCCAAAATTCCGACTCCTAGGGGGGTGCAAGAGGCAGTACTTGCCTCCGCGTACTTCCCGGGTGAGGAGGAGATAGCCCCGACACCTGAAGTAAAGGCGCTTACTGATCACTGCCGGCGGAGTGGTATACCTTGGATCCTCTGCTGTAATGCAAATGCCCATAGCACTGTCTGGGGGAGCACCGACACCAACAATAGGGGTGAGTACCTCCTTGAGTTTATAAGTAGTAGTATTTTTACCGAACGCAGGTAAACCGGAGCAAATGTCTTCATCCTACAGACCAATTAGCCTCAGCTCCTTTCTCCTAAAAGGCATGGAGAAAATCTTGGATCAACACATCAGAGAAGTCAACCTAGCGGAACGACCACTGAATAAGAACCAATTTGCCTATCAACCCGGCAAGTCCACTGAGACTGCCATTCACAACCTTACAGCGAAAATCGAAAAGGCTCTGGAGTCGTAAGAACATTGCCCTTTGTGCCTTCATTGACATATCAGGGGCTTTTGACAACACGTCATAAAGGGCAATAAGAGATGCCCTGATATGCAATGGAGTGAGCCCCATTATAATACATTGTGTGCTTTCTATGCTAAAAACAAGGAAGATCAGGATGGAGCTGGGAGGCACGAAAGAATCTATTACAGCCACAAGAGGTTGCCCTCAAAGGGGTGTACTCTCTCCTCTTTTGTGGACTATGATTATAGACGAACTCCTCTTCCTACTGAACGACCATGGCTTTGAAACACAAGGCTATGCAGACGATCTGGTAAACGATCTTCAACCGCATGCAACAAGCCCTGCGCATTACGCAAAGAAGTGTGACACCAAAGGATTATCCATTAATCCTACTAAATCTATTCTGGTTCCGTTTACCCGGAGGAAAAAGTTATCCATGACAGAATTTACTCTAGGCGGCACTAGAATAGGGCTCGCAAATGAAGCAAAATACCTGGGGGTATGGCTGGATAAGACACTCACCTGGAATGTACATTTGGATGCAACCGTAAACAAGGCAATGAGAGCCTTCTTCGTATGCACGCGACTTTACGGGAATACATGGGGACTCTCCCCGAAAATGACTTACTGGTCATTCAACATAGTTGTGAAGCCGATAGTCACCTATGCATCCTTGGCATGGTGGACAAAAGCGACATAAAGAACTGCTAACGCAAAACTAAGCAAACTGCACCGAACGGTGTGCATTGGTATAACAGNCGTATGCACGCGACTTTACGGGAATACATGGGGACTCTCCCCGAAAATGACTTACTGGTCATTCAACATAGTTGTGAAGCCGATAGTCACCTATGCATCCTTGGCATGGTGGACAAAAGCGACATAAAGAACTGCTAACGCAAAACTAAGCAAACTGCACCGAATGGTGTGCATTGGTATAACAGGGGCTATGCGGACCCGTCCTGCTGATGCACTTAGTGCTCTTGTAGGCATACCGCCCTTCCCAATTCTAATATAGAGGGAGGCCAGTCTCTCGGCACTGAGAATCCTAAATACTTCCGAGTTAAAAACCGGAAACATGACAGGTCATATGAAGGTCCTTATGAAATTCGCAAATGTCCCCATAATGCATATGAGGGATTCAGTAGCTCCGATACTAGTAATTTCTAGGAATTTCAAGGTATCTATTGCGGACGGTGCATCCTGGAGCACAGGAAACCCCTACACCATACCCGGAGCTGAAGTTTGGTACACCGACGGATCAAAACTTTNTGGAGCACAGGAAACCCCTACACCAAACCCGGAGCTGAAGTTTGGTACACCGACGGATCAAAACTTTAAGATGGAAAACTGGAGCTGGTATATTTGGGCCGAATTTTAAAAGATCGATACCAATGGGCAGCTACCCCAGCATTTTCCAAGCAGAGATTCACGCGGTCGATATCTGTGGCAGAGAATGCCTCAGAAGAGGCACATCCTCTAAAAACATCTGCATTATGTCGGACAGTCAGGCTGCCTTGCTAGCACTGAGGTCCCACATAATAACATCAAAACAAGTGTACGACTGCCTCAACACCCTAAACGGTCTTGGAAGTAAGAACACAGTATTACTGGGCTGGGTGCCGGGGCACGAGGGTCATGACGGCAATGAACAGGCGGACCGACTAGCAAAACACGGAGCTACCACACTTTTCCATGGCCCGGAACCCTTTTGCGGGCTCACCAAAGCTCACTTAAGATTGGTCATAAACAAGTGGGTCGACAAAAAATTCGATAGGCACTGGAATGAA
>NW_016159589.1:0-38162 GCF_001687245.7 Rhagoletis zephyria
CTAAACGCTGCTCCATGGCATGAAGATCCATGACTTGAGTGGTTGGCAGGCCCGATGTGGTGTTGCTGGGAGCGCCAGTGGCATTCGCATCTCTGGCTGGCTCAGCAACAACTTCCAAGGCAGATGTGGAAGCTTGAGCGGTTAGAATGTTTGCACTGTCCATGGCTTGAGCAGTATTTGCGGCTGCACTCACTGGCTCCTCGGCAATTCGAGTTAATGCAATATTTATATTGCTGTGGCTGGTAACTTCTGGCAATTCTCCGAATGAGTTCAGGCGGGGGCTCCTTCGGGGTGGCGTACGGTACATAAATGTCCAATGGCAACTGGCAATAGCAACGCCAGTTCTACTTTAATCAAAAAACTGCACAAATTTTAGTAGAAAATGAAATTGTATGTTACTCAAATTGCGGCGCGGTGTAATCCCATTAATTCAACAGCAAATTAAAGATGTCAGAAGCAGTTGAATCGCAAATTGAATATGATAGGCGAAAAATGAGGCGGTAATAGCAAATATGTATTCCAATCGGCAATGTAAAGATGTGCTCCAAACTTTGAGATGTGTCAATCAAAATCCTCAAGAAGCAAAAGATGAACGACAATAAAACCAATAGAACAGCAAAATAAAGATGTAAACGTTGACCGTAGCTAGCAAATTTAACGCATACTTATTATGCACAATAAGAAAAACTCAGTAATTTAATTATACAACTCTATCAAAAGTATGGTTTATTTTGCTTTGTTCTCGCTCCGGTTGCTGGCCAACGAATGAATTTGGCATGTGAATTGCAAACGGAGTAAGCCACATAGCGGTAAATTTGAACATAAGAACTTAAATTGTACATACGTATGTATGTATGTATACAGAAACTTCAATTCATTTGTACATAAGCGAGAATAGGATAAATAGAAATTACAAAAAATAATCGGTCACAATAAACCGTAGGGTAAGTGCGCAGTGTGCGACACCATAGGGTAAATGGGCGTTCTGCGACAGAAATAAAAATTTATTTGATGTATGTATGTACATATGTATGCGAGCGTACAATAGATAGTTTCTTTTCGATATGGTCAGCCGCCCTGCAAAAAACAGAATATCGGAAACAAACTATCGATTGTAGGCTCGCATACATATGTGCATACATACATACATCAAAGAAAATTTTACTTCATTGTTAGCTGTGGTGCAAAATAAAGAAGTCGGTGAATTTAAAGAAAGAATTAATCAAAATCCGTATATTCTATTTGTATATAAAAAAATGAGCAAAAAATCTTTTTTAGCGCTATGTGGATAGAGAAGAAAACATTTAAGGCCAGTGCACTTATGCCGACTGTGGAGTCAGCGATTTCATGTATTTTTGGATATTTCGCTGCCAACTATTCACTAATTTATCAATTATTTAGAGGTTAGAATAGTGGTCAGCAAAATCACGAATTATCGCGATATTTTCCCAATAGCTTCATCGCTAAACTCACTTGTACATCACCAGCTAGATGACATGTGTGAGCGAGTGAACATACTGTAAGGCAAATGCGCCCGTGTGTATGAAAGAAAGGGATGCACTATCACACGCCCGGAGAAGTGGTCACTTTTTTCCCCAAGCCCATACAAAACTAACCGCTAAACTGACGAAAAGTTTTAGTCAGTTTTCCCAATAATTTAACCGATAATCATAGGTCAAGCTTCTTGCCAAAAGTATCGATAGTAAGGTACTTGTGTATCGTCCTGCCCTTGGGGCTCTGGATTGATGGATCGCGCACAAATGCTACATGTTCAATATTTATCGCGTCAGTATTTGCATAATTTTTGTGCTTAAAGCTTATCATGACGCAAGAAAATATGTTTATTTTGTACGTATAATTTACAGATAATGCATTCCACAAATATTTTAAAATTTCCAATGTTAATTAAAATTGGTTTTGAAAGATTTTAAGCCCCGAGAGCGAAGGCAGAGCCGATGTTCGCATTATGAGAGTAAAAGATGTACTGACGAAAGTTCAATATTTATGGACGGTATTGCGATCCGCGATCCAGATTTCAAAACTTTTAGAAATTTTGCGATATGGATCACGATCCATCAATACTGCATGCTACTCCGTCAATAAATATCGTGATACTTGAATCACGTCAATAAATACTGGGCGTGTAACAGGGCACTTAGGCATTTCTAGCACTAGGGATGGCAGGATAAATAAAATAATCGATTAATTAATCATATGATTAATCACCCTGCAAGAATCCTGACCTATGATTATCGGTTAAATTAGTGGGAAAACTGACTATAACTTTTCGTCAGTTTAGAGGTTAGTTTTGTATGGGCTTGGGGAAAAAAGTGACCCTTTCTTGCACACACATGGGCGCATTTGCCTTACAGTATGTTCACGCGCTCACACATGTCATCTAGTTGGTGATGTACAAGTGAGTTTGACGGTGAAACTATTAGGAAAATATCGCGATAATTAGTGATTGTTCCAACCACTATTCTAACCCTTAAATAATTGATAAATTAGTGAATAGATGGCCGCGAAATGTCCAAAAATACATGAAACCAAATTAACAAAATACAATTCCATTTAGTTTATGTGTTTGCTTTATTTGTAAAAATGTATTGTCGAATATTAACTTAATTTCACAAGCTTTTTCAGAGCTACTGAGCTCAGACAATTCCCTAAGATCACCCAAATTTTTTCTTCTCTATCCACAAAAAAATTAATTGCAATTATTGAGAAATAATCGATTAATCGAATTTTTAAAGGCACTTTTTTACAGTGAGTACTCACACAAACACTTTTCCATAAAAGATTTCTAATTCTCTTTTTAATTTGCTTTAAATAAAATAAAACGAGTGTTTTTGAGGCGATAATTACACAGGTTTGCAAAAAAAAAGTTTGTGCATATTGAACCAAGCTTCTGTATCCCTCTGTTATTCGACGCGCTGAATGCGAATCCGAGGTCTGCAAGCCCCATCACCTCAGGTTCGAGGTTGATGGTCAAGTAGGGAAAAAATAAAGCTGAAAATTCATGTACATGGGGTTTTAGACTCGCTGAACCCGAATCCGAGGTCCGTTAACCTCCATAAGATCATGTTTGAGGTTATTTGACTGTCAAATAGGGCAAACAATTTATTCAATAAAAAAAATTGGTTTTGTAGTCGCTGAATCCGAATATGGGGTCCCTTATTGTTCAAGGTCATCTAGAGGTCATGCCATTTTATTAAATTTTCTGGTTTATTCAATGAGTTTTTAACTACTTGACCTTCAAATGGCCTCGAACCTGACGTTATGGAGGCAAACAGATCTCGGATTCGCATTTAGGACGTCGAATAATATGGGATATAGAGGTTTGGTTCAATATGCAGAAACTTGTTTTGTTTTTTAAACCGGTGTTATTTATTATTAAACCAAGTTTGCAAAAACAAAAGTTTTGATAAGCGTCTCGTTGTTAAGCGGCTGAGTTTTTTGGTGGCTGTACCACCAGCTTTTAAAAAAAGGTGATCTGCAAGCACCATCCTTCTTTTCACGAAAAACTTGTGCGCTTAACCGAAAAAAGCACTTAAGCGAATTCTCTTTACTACTTCAGTGAGGAAGGTATCCGAATCCCTATGAAACCAAATAATGGAGGAGCACACTGGAAATGCTACGAAAAACTTTCGTAGTCTCGTGTTTTGTACAACTTACGAAACTTTCGTTCATATACGAACACATTTTGCACAACCAAACAAAATTTTACGAACCATTCGTATATATAACGCAACGAGTTTCGTAAGGCATTTTTTCAGTACAATTTGTGAAAACTTTAGTTTATTTTAAATTAGCGAATAAATCTCTGTACCAATAATTTTGTATATTGTACGAAGGCACTCGTAATATTAACGTGTGGTTTTTTTTATTAAATACTTTCATACATAGTTCTAATCCAGAAGGGGCATTTCGCGTCCACAGGTCAAGGAAAAAAGAGTGATGCTTTAGAATTCCTTAATTTTTTGGGTAATTGTACCTGTTTCAAATATGAAATTGTGTAATTTTTTTTTTGGCTTTCTATGGTCGTTACATTTCGGGTTGCGGGCTTTCAAAGAATAGTAAAAATTAAAATTCGGTTTTTTTCTAAAGTATTTTTCCGTATTGATAAAATATTCAACAAATTTTCAACCTCGCGATTTGGTGACAAAATTTCTCGCTTTTTAAAATGCGAAATCAATTTTCCTTAAACAATTTTTTTTATACCACACCGGAAGTGAAAATTTAAAAACAAAATTTTAGAAACTTCGACCAATTTTTTTAATATTTTGGTATAATTCTCTTAAAGTTTTATGGCCTTATTCATAAAAAATAATGTAGCTTTATAAATTGAAACATGTATGAAAACGTCAGTTTATAAAGCTCTTTAAACCTACTTTATTTTTTATGAATAAGGTCATTAGAATGCAATCTGCATTAGTGTGGGAGGTATGTAAATTTGTTCACCACATATACCTCCCACTAAGTAGGATGCTACGTGCAGTTTAAAAATTGGATTGGCACCGACCGCTTCACAATCTCGACTCAAATTCTTTTCAGTGAAGATTTTGTAGACAGTTTGTGTGATGCCCTGGACAGTCTGAAACCACTGCTTATATTGCAGAAGAACGTCGCTTTATTTTAAAAATCTTAGGAATAATTTAGACGAAGGAGAAGTCATCGTGCAGTGTGATTTTGCAGAAAATTATAGTTTTGTTGTCCAGGATGCCGCCCAGGCTTTAAATTTTTTTATTATTTTTTTCAATACGGAAAAATACTTTAGAAAAAACCGAATTTTAATTTTTACTATTCTTTGGAAGCCCATAACTCGAAAAGTAACCATCATATAAAGAGAAAATAAAATATGCACACAATTTCATATTTCACACAGTACAATCACCCAAAATATGAAGGAATTGTAAAGAATCCCCCTTTTTTCCTGTCCCCTTGATGCGAAATGCCCCAGAAACTGTTTTTTGAATTCGCACAATATACGAATATTTTCGTGCAATATACTAAATTGCCGGCAGTTTAATATTTCATCATATTTTTATGTACCGCGTGTCATTGCGAAATTACCTGCTGGCTGCTATGAGGCGTATAATATAAATTAAAAAGTTTTATAAAAGAATTTCCCGAAAAAAAATCACAATAAAAATTTAAATGTTAATTTGTTATTTGATCTTAATAATCATTGGTGGAGCTATCGCTTAATCGTTAACATTGCTACCTGTGATTGCTAGCTGGCAAAGTGAGTGAATTTTAAGTTTTGTTTTGTTGCATTTTATTTTTATTGTTGCATATAGAGCGTTGATGCATGATCTCAATGCAATGGATTATCAGAAAAACACAAACACTGGTGCTCGTGCGCTTTACAGCATTCAAGACACCGACAATAAATAATACAAAACAAATATTTGATGTTTGACCGCAATACAAATTGCCCGATGGTTTTCGTTTGGTAAGACTAACAACCCTATTCGCGTGAAATGACAAAACTCGCCGCTATAACTATTGCCATGTTTATAATCAATTGTCCCGTTTAGGTATGGAGAGGGTAATTTTAAAGCTCCAACGGTGACAATTGCTACTATTTTTGTGATGACCTATTGAGTACGTGACAACGCTGAGACATATGTTAATATTTTCAATTTTATTAATTTTGTAGAAAGAAGTTGCAAAATTTTACTAAATGAAATTTGTGAAACGATTTGTTTTGCCTAAATAAGAGCGTTAAAAAGTTATTATTTGCGTATGCATATTATAATAGTATCCCTAGCCGAATATAATTCATGGAGGAAATAAATATTATGTACCTCCGAGACAACAGTTTTTTTGACAGTTTTTACACGTTTGCAGTTGGGGTGGTCTTTACAAAACTGCAGCTGCCATTGTGTGGTGCGTTCATATTTTCCACGCATGTTAATCGACGAATTCATAATAAAATGAAATCAATTTTCCTATTATAAAGTTACTCACTTTTCCGGCGTTTCGTAATCCATTGCTGCGGTGTATTTTATTTAAAATAAATCCCGTCCGTTGCAGTGGCGGTCAAAAAGAATAATTATAGTGTAAACAAAGAACAGCTGAAACAGAACAGATAAACTTTCGTCGCAATTGGCAAATAAAACGAGCTTTTCGCTTGTCATTACTGACTGTGCATACCTATGACATCAGTTGATGATACGATAATGACAATTCAACTGTGACAACACGCGAATAGGGCTGTAAAGCTCATTCTTATTTATCTCTTTCGTTAAAATAACTTCTTTTTTTTAGCTTGACCCTGATTTCGTCTTCTTATTCGGAACTAGAAATGAGGTCCTTGATAACCTCATTGCTTTTGGCTATTTACTTTTGGATAATAGTGTTTGCCATGCGGAATGGTAGCGCGCACTACTAACCACTACACCACAGCGGCCTCCAATCGGAATACATTTGTAAAATAATGAATATTTATTTAATTTTAAACGGTATGAATTGTACTCCACTGTAAAAGATAATCAACAGCGTTTTTATTTGGTAACACAAATTCACCACAAAACCATGGGGGGATAAATAGCGCATTTATCTGCCTATACGCGTATTTTTCAATTAAAATTTAGCTGCCCTATACAAGTTTTTGGATATTTTAAACAAGTTTGAAAATATTTCATTATTTTATTTATAGATGGAAAGTATACGCATACTCACAGACTATAAAAACCATAGCTGAAATGATAACAAAACACTTTCATTATACTTTTATCATTAATGTTAAGCGTTTTTGCAAAACAATTTGTTAAACAAACCGCTACAAATTTACGATAAAAATAGAATAAAAGTGTTGTGTTTTAACTAATACAATGGTTTTTACAGTGTTGCGAATGAATGCAACAAACGCAAGGTTTACGAAAATAATTTCGTTAAATATACGAATTATTATTATAAAAATTTGGTAAAAAAAAACAAAGACATAATACGAAATTCTTTAGTAAACAGTACGAACGCACTCGTAAAGTATACCAAAGGTCTGATGTCTCATATTTTCGTAGTATGTACGAAAACGGTTTTGTACAATTAACGAAAACTTTCGTGGGTCAAAAGGACGAAACATTTCGTAAGATATACGCAAGTTTTCGTTATATTTACGCAGATGTTATTTTCAGTGCACTTACCATGTAGAAATTACTACATTATTTATCACTCTTTTCACTTTATTAGTAACTTTTTTTAACTTTTCTTTATTCTAATTTTAACTAATTTGTTGGTAAATTCTTTGCAGTTTCACCAGCAAAGTTACATATAAAAAAACACCTAACACCTATATATTTATAAATATACGATCTTTGCAATGTTCACGTGTATTTTGTGTACAGTAAATGTATTGTAATTGTATGTATAAATGTGGCCCTGGGCCCCACAACAATTTATATATATATTATGCATTTTTTTTAATTGGAATTGTATGAGCTGCTAGACACATGTACAAATATATACTTATGGTTGAATTATTAATATATATATGTATATACGTACGCTTATTTGAATTGTAGTTTGTATACGTATATACCCATGTACATATGCACATACATATATTGAATTATTACGTTGCGCATAAAGCACAAACAATTGTTATGAGGATAACTGTCTGCGGATGGACAAAATGCATGGTGTAATGAACTGAAGGTGGCGCATTCCCGAAACCGCTACTTTGGTTTTGCCGACTTTGACGTTTATGGCAATACGTAAACAATCTTTTTGTTTATAAACAAGTGCAAACGTATTGCAAACGTATTGTGTATTTTCAAGTGAAAAATCGAAGTAATTCGTGCGTTCTGAAGTAAAAATCATTTTATTTGTAATAAAAACTTTATAAAAATGTCGTGTCGTGTGTTCAATTGCAGCAGCCGTAGGGGTAAAGGCCCCAAATGCAGTTTTTTTTTTGTTTCCCCGCGACGACGCCTTGGCCAGAAAGTGGGTAGAGTTCTGCCGGCAGGAGAAGCCATACAATTTAGACACCAGCGTGAAAAAGGAAATAATTTTGGAGTTATTGTCAATTACAAGCACGGACTTGACAATAACTCACAAGATTTCTGCAAGTAACTTGACCGTGGCTGGAGCTCACCGCCAAAAGGTCAAGACGGCAGCGAAACTATTTTCGCATACTGTGGCGCAGGCCGTAACAAGGGCAGCAAGTCTAGGTCATTTGCAGAACCAAATCTGGACCGAATGCTTCCAGTTATTCAAAACAGTATGTGTTATTATATTATATTATGAAATTGATATATTATATATTTTACTATATTACATATCGTTATCTTAATTCACAAAGGCTCTAACCAACAGTTTTTCGTACTAAAATATAGCTTAAATAAAAATTTTAAAGTGTAAGTACCAAAAGCAACGGAGTTACATGCCCCTTTTTCAAAAGCTCTACCTATTTTCGATACTATTTTTATAACGTTTATTGCTTCTGCTATAATATATATATATATTTTTTTTTGTTTAGGGCCTTTGTGAATTAAGGTTACGATATATTTAAACCGCAATATTAAAACTCATGTTCAAATTATACACCTTAGACAAATGACTGGTTTGACGTTCTAAACGTCAGGGTGCCTCACGCCGACTCCAGGAAGCGGTGTCTTGCTTACGGTTTAGCGATCGAGGAGCAAAACAAGATCCTAGACGAGATGACCGACCTAGTCAAAAATATGAGGGTGCTTGGCAAATTTAGTCTGCTGCCATTCCAAAAAGGTAAACTAATACATATGGTTATCTCAAGAATAACATTAAGGGCCGGTTGTTCAATGTCTGGTTATCAGTACTTGCCGGTTAAACATCATTATCGACGTTTTCGATATCATGCATATAACATGTGATCGATAAAGCAGTCTTTGTATTTAACCGGAGCTTCTACCTCCGATTTGTGCTAATCAGACATTGAACAACCGGCCCTAAATGTTTGTTATTTTTTCTTACTATATCCCTAGGAATCATTCAAAGTAATACGGCGTTGAAGTTGTTATTCGAGGACATTAAAGCTCGCTTTAATGTCAAGTATGTCTTGACGTATCGGCTAAACCAAGACGTACTCGAAAATTTCTTCGGCATTATTCGGTCAAAAGGCGGGTTACATGATCACCCTGACCAACAGGAATTCAAGTACCGTCTGCGACTATACCTGCTAGGACACAACAAGGGCGTATTATCCGATTCTGCTAATGTAGAAGAGGATGATACGCCTGACATAGAAATCACGCAGCCTCCGCTTACAAGTAATTCAAAATAATTTTTTATCTATTTCATTCGGCTTAAATATAAAAATATATTTTATTAATAATCGCACATATATATTTCACCATATTTACAGGTATTTTGCTGAAAAACTTAAGCTCTAATGCAGAACTGTGGCCGGTTGAAGAAGCGGAATTCGAGGATTTGGAGCTAGACGGACTCGAGCATTTAGCGGGATATATTTGCCACAAGCTGCAGGATGACATTCCCAGCACGTCGTTCAGGAGCAATGACGACCATTCATTCTCCTGGGCGGATCACCTTAATGAGGGTGGGTTATCCCTACCAAGCTCCTCTATGATGGTCCATATGCGAAGTCTTGAGTCAGTCTTTAAGGCATTGAACGAAGATGGCTTGCTCATTACAAATGATTTTGTAAAAACTCACATTGAGCATGCTGCAACAATTCAATGCGACATTAAAGTAAAAAAATTATTTTTCAGGGCAAGAATGTTCTTCAAAATACGAAAATTAAATAAAGAACTCGTTGAAAATGCCCATAAAAGAAAAAAAAAGCCAAAAAGCTCTGACCTAGATCGATCCATATGGTACCATTATAGAACCGTAAGTATTGCATAAAACACCAAACATGTGGTAAGTTTTGAACTAAAGCGTTTTTAAATTTGTAGAAATTAACCGTTCTTTACTTGCAGCATGAATCAATGTCCGCATTTCACACGCACTGATCTCAGTATTTCAGACTCCTAAAATTAAAATACTTGCATGCTACGTAAGTCCCTAGTTTTAAAAAATCATCAAGCGTCTTTTATACAAATATAAACTTATTTATTTGCAGGCAAGTAATATGATTTATCCAAAGGCCCTTTTCAGGGCCGCCAATTAATTAACAAAGAGATTAAAATTTTATGCTTAGATAAATACATATATACCAATCAACAAGAGGCCCTTTTCAGGGCCGCAATTAAGTTGACAAAGAGATTAAAATTTTATATCCTATATATATTTATGTTCTTAACGTATATATGTATGCATGTATCTTTTTAATAATTGTCATTTAAATTGTATATTTTTTTACTTAGATTTAAAAGCAATTACTTGGTTTTACACATCATTTTGCTTCGTTATAGTTAAACTTAACTAAGCGGATCAATGAAAATATAATATACTGCAAATATATGTATATAATATACTGCAAAATAAAGACTATAGTAGTAAAAATTTCAAATCGAATAAATGTTTATTAAAACTATACCTCATTGCACTAGCTTCCAAAAACAGAGAAGAAAAATAACTATGACGTACTGAGCTCTGGTTGTTGATGCAAGACTATTTTGCTGAGACTGACGCGACACACACCAATACACCAGGTTGGTTTGCACTAGTTGGTGTCGGCTGGTTTACAGAAAAACTATTAAACTCCAGGTTGATTTTCGGCGCCGATGAAGCAACTGAGCCGAAGATATCATCAAGGTTGGCATTTGAAGTTGGTTGTACATTAATTTCTAAAATAGAAATGTAGGTCTCAATTCAGAACTTAGCAAATATTAATTTGGATGGCCGCCTAAAAGTCTAAGACTTTTTTGAATCTACCGAATCCTTACCTAAAATATCAGGTATTGGAGCCGAGCCAATGCCAGATGAATTATCATCCCCGAATGCTCCAAGCAAATCGAAACTAGCGTCACTCGTTGTGGCTTGTGGATCTTGCACCGGCAGCTGGGGTTGGGGCTGGTTTAAATTGAGCATGTCTATTGGTGGTGATGGTTGAGGTTGGATTCGAGGTACATCCTCTTGCTTTATTTCGGTAGCATCTGGTAAAATAGGCGTTATCTACGGAAGCAGCTGACCTAACAGGCGTAGGTTTGTTGATCGAACTAGGTTTTGTCACTGTTGTAAGGAAAATAAATAAATAATTGAAATGGGCGGAAATACTATAGGGACTTGCCGAAATTATCCACCATTTCCTCGAATTCTAATTGCGAACTAAATATATGTTGTGCGTTTCTTATGGGCTTTGCTGGTAACCAAGGAGGATTCCTACTCGGCGGAAATTCGTTATCCGTGAAACTCAACGACAGCGAAACCTAAAAGTCATGAGGAACCTGATCGGCATCCGGTAAATCATCGAGATCATTCGAGGAAAATGTTATCAATGTTTCTTGTTCCGGTATGAAGCCCGTGTTGATTTGGAATTGACAAATCTTTAAACTCTGAGGACGTACCATGCCTTTAAGTGCATTCCGCGCATGATAAAGCACCACGTCATTTATGGAAAATTATGGAAATTAAGCTGCATCACCACCGGCATTCTTGCCGCGACTTATTTTTTCCAAACCCTGTAAGCAAAGTTTATATTAATACGACACAAATTTGTTATTACTGCCACGCACTCACCAAATTAAATGATTCCACAAGCACAGTGCATGATTTACAAGGCGGCAACTTAGTTGATTCCACAGCTTCACAGTTCTCAAACAGCAACACCAGCCCACATACAATTGAAAGGACCACTTTTAAACACGGCAAGTTAAGTTGAAAACGTTGAAATACCACAATTTACAAATTAAAATCGGAGGTAAGCAAGCATCGACCACTTTCTGCAGGAAAACATGCGCTGCGACAAGATATTATAACTTTTCCGGCACCTGCAATACAAACACAAAATTCTTTCTATTCTTTTGAACACATTTCAAGAGTGGTTGTATAATTTTTGTTAACGTTGTGCTTAATTTGCTATAGGATGGCTTGAAAAATTGGTGAATTGTGAAGAAAACACGTTTTCTCATTGCAAATTCACAACTGTCAACTCATTGTTCTTCGCCAAATTCTTTGTTTACCCGTTGCCGCAAATGTCATTCTGCGGGAATGTGCAATCTTGTATTCTTTCGTTCTTGGACAAAATGGTATAAAAAGAGCAGTGCTAAAAAGCATTGTTCATTAGCTAGGCATACGTGGTACGCGTCGCAACGTGGGTCGCACGGGTAGTGGAAGAGGGATCAAACCTCCGAGACTATTACTATATATTCGAAGTGGGCTTTAACCACTGAGACTGGTGCTAGCTGTAAGGTTTAAACCTACTCTAGTTATATACTTCAGAGATTGGATATAGCGAGAGTATAGCAAATAATGGGGCTATAAACCAGAAGCGAGTGTGTTATAATTTCTTGAGGAGATAGGGTGTTTACTCCTTACAGGACCCTGGACAACCGAGAGCTACGCCCAGCACTCAGGAAATACCGTTACAAATGGCGCCCAAGCAGGGACTCTAAAGGAAACAAACATAAAGGAGAGTGCCGTTAAGAAATAAAAGTGAAGTGAAAAAAAGAGAACACAAGTGATAGAGACACAGAGTTCAGTGACCACCTGAAAGACTCAAACTCAAGAAGCAATAAAGGAACATGTGAGAGAGACACAAAGTGCAGTGACCACCCGAAGAACTACTAGTAGGCGGTCCAGTGAAAAAACAGTGTGAAAAAAAATGGTGAAGAGAAAGTTGGTACATTACCTCAACCGAGAGGAGCAGTCCACACAGTCCGGAACAGTCGATAAGCTGCGAATACGCTTCTCTGCATTTATACAAGAAGAGAGTAACAACGAAGATTACCAAACGCGGTTCGAAGAGCTAGAAGCGAAACACTCGAAGCCTGCGCTGACTGTTACCGCAGCAACACCAAGTGGAAGCCATTGAGCCAGTGTCATGCAGTCACCAATGCCCATTGACGCGTTTGGGACACCACAACCATACGCAACGTATCCTACGATATCACTGGCAACCATCATGGACCGAGTCCGTAAGTGGGGTTTCAAATACGACGGAGCCGCTCAGCTTCATAGAGCGTGTAGAAGAATTGGCGAAAGTATACGAGGTGAATCGCGACTTATTACCGCGAACAATGCGAGAACTACTTAAAGAGAATGCGTTGACATGGTTCCGCAGTTATAAGCGAAATTGGCAGCAGTGGGAGGAATTCAAAAGGGACTTCCTAAGGTTCTTCGTAAACTCTCGCTACCACGAAACCCCAGACGATGAGATCCGTCGTCGCGTCCAACAACAGAACGAGAAATTCAAAGACTATGTGCTGGCCCTCCAGAGTCTGATGCGACTCGCGAACTACAACTCAGAGCAGAAGCTGACGCGTATCTACACAAACTGTAGAAGCAAGTTCCAATGGTATGTTAAACGATCCGAGTACAGCACTCTAGAAGAGCTAGTGAGTTTGGCGGAAGACATGGAAAATATCCCCCCGGTGAGAGAGCCACAGAGAGCCGCAGCGCGAACCCCTCCGCGGGTCACGGAGAGATATCAGCATATGCGCGAACTGCCTAGGAGTGATGAGACGGCTAGAGCAGAGAGAACACAGCGCCGACCTGAACCACACAGCGGTGTAGCAACACTTCAGTCGGAATAGTAGTAGTAGTAGGAACAGTAATTTTATTTATTTTCTTCAGATACTGAATTATAAAAGTTTTGAGAAATTCAAACAAACTGTAAAATTTAAATTTAAATAAATTTAAATTAAATTTGAGCTGATGCTCATATAAACTATTAGTTTCGATATTCATATCAGCACTAAATAATAATAATAATAAATAAATTTAAACAAATAAAAGATCATAGACAATAACAACTTAGAACTGCACTTAGAACTGGACAATATTATATATATACATTTATATACATGTTTTTTTTTGAAGAAAACTCATTTACAATCAGCTCTCTATATTTAAGGCAATTTCTTATATAAATATGCAGTGAACGATAGTTACCATTATTAAGAATATTTAAAACTCTTGGCAGGTCCAAGACTTTCTCACCAAAACAATCGAAACGAATATATTTGTATATAGGACATTCCCCAATGAAATGATAGGTGTCTTCAACAGCTCTCAAATTGCAAATAGAGCAGGTGTTAGTAGAAATATTTTTAAAAGATCTTGCATTAAAATTAAGTAAGCCACCTCTTGCGCGAAAAATAAGACTTGTAGCATACGCAGTATGGTCATCATTAAAGTAGGTAGGGCCTGTATGCCTGTATGCGTTTGGGACTTTTGTGCTCTTTCAGTGAAGTTCGCAAACTCTGTTTGGACCAGCTTTTCTAATATTAAAGGAATGTTCTTTTTAAGCGGCGAAGGGGAGAAATCCGGTTCCATATTAACACTTTCATAAATATTGTACCACTTTTTAGTCCAGTATGAACCTTGTCGCACTGTCTCCTCGACCACGATGCGGGACATTCTGTTAGACGGCAGACTAAAAAAGCGCCCAATAAAGAACATAGGGGCACGTAAGGTAAGGAAAAATTGAGGGCATAACCCGGTTTCCAGGTGCAGCATATAGTTTGGGGTATTAGAGGGAAGAAATATTAACTTTTTTAAAAAGAAACGCGGGAGTTTCTCTACGGGTTCAAACTTATCAATACCCCAGATTTGTGCACCGTAAAGCATAATGGACCTAGCCGCAGCATCGAAAATATTCATCTTCTTCGAGATAGAGATACGAGGGTTGTTTATATATTTGATCCATGTGACGTTTACCGCAGTTTTGGCCTCAACTAGTTTTGCGTCTAAGTGCTTCACAAAAGTAAGTTTGTAGCTTAAAAGTTAACCCAAATACTTATACTCATTGACAATATCAATAACCTGATTTCCAAAATTCCAACGACATCCGAAAGGAACTCTACTGCATTCCCTAAACACTAAAATTTAAGATTTGGCGAGGTTAGCCTTCAGCCTCCACTGCATACTGTAAACGCGAATCTCGTCTATCATTTTTTGTAAATCTAATGCAGAATCTGCTAAAAGCACAATATCGTCGGCGTACATCAGAACTTTTACTATTGTGTCACCAACTTTCACTCCGCAGGGGAGGCTGTCACTTAAATCATTAAGACATAATGAGAAAAGGGTTGGACCCAACAAACAACCTTGACGTACACCTTGATTACCAAAAAAGTATAACCTCTACAATATGGCTGGAGAGACCGAGACAGGCTAGCTTGTAGAAAAGCATACCGCGAGGAATTGTGTCGAAAGCACATGAAAAGTCGACGAGGAAAGCATAAGTTTTCTTTTTCGCATTAAAATTCAAGTGTATAATACTAGTTAGACTAAAAAGATTGTTCATTGTTGAATAATTTTTGCGGAAGCCAGCTTGAAATTCGGTTATTATATTATTACAGTCAAGCCACGCATTTAGACGGCTCAGCAGAAGACCAGCAACAATTTTATATATTGTGTTGAGCAAAGAGAGACCCCTGTAGATGGACGGAACGTCTGGATCACCTTTTTTAAAAAGAGAACCAATAATAGCGTTACGAAAACTTTGAGGAATTTGCTTTTTAAGAAATATTGTATTGTACATTGCAAGAAGCTCAGTTAGAAAACACTCTGGGGCGTACTTATAGAATTCATAGCTAATACCATGTTGACCAGGAGCCTTATTTTCTCTAAGCCCTTTAAGAACAAGCTTCAGCTCGTGGAGTTCAAAAGGAGAATCTAGAAACGGGTCCACAACTGAGGGCAAAGTCCAGTGCACGCAAGGTGTGCCAGCTGTGCAAGATAGCAAAGTTTCAAAATGGCTGTAAAGATCCTGCAGGGAAGGATATACTTCACTCTCTGGGAACGACATTTCAAACAGTTTGCAATTCGCCACCAGTTACTGGAGTTCCTAACAGTGTTTAATGAAATAGCTTGAAATAGCTTGCGCGAGAGGATACATACAATACACGAGCTGCCTAAGAACTAGTACATCTAAATGTTTCACCATGTTTTTACGTGTCATCAAGCATTGGCTGTCGAACCAATTGTTTTTTGGCGTGAAATACGGTTTGCCAAGGCTTTCCGGAGCAGCAGATTTTACTTTATTTGTTAAAGTGGATACCAAAACATCAATTTTGTCCAAAGTCACAGCTCGGCATAGAGCTAATGACTCCATTAAATCTATGAGCTAACTTAGACTTCCACAGTATCTTTGCAGGACAAACCCCTAAAGAATCCGTGTCTTCCTTCTCCGGCACCGAGAACTGCATCAAAAGCGGCATATGGTCAGAGAATTCTTTTTTACCAATAGAAAAGCTAATAATAAGCGGAAGGAGGACAAAGGAACATATAGCGTAGTCGATAACCGAGCATCCTACAGCTCCACAAAACGTGAACTCACCACACCTATCCAGATATCCTTTCGTTCAAGATAACTCCCCCCACATTCTCCACTAAGCTCAGAATTTTTCTACCATTAGTATTTAATACTGACCGCCTTATTCTAGAACCCGAATTTTCGTAATTCGTAATTCGTAGCTACGCTACGAAAAACGAAAAATCCACATGCTGCAGCCCTTTCGGAAACATGTGCAGCATTGCCAGCTATTAGTTGTTTTTCGAAGATAGCTGGATGAAGGAAAACAAAGTGGAAAGGAATTAAAAAACACTCATTATGTGCTTGTTTATTGTAAAATTGGTTAATTCTTGATCTATTATTTTTATTGGCCAAATAATGGACATAAGAACGATTATGAGAAAGTAAACATAACAAAACTGTCAAAGCTAAACTTCAAATGGGGGGGATTCCCAGAGGAATGTACGTAACCAATAGTTATTCAAAACACGAAAAATTATATCAATATAGACACGAATTGACATGGCCACTATGAAAACGCCCATACTGACATACGATAAAAGAATCGGTGGTCACATACCACGAGGCTAGAAAGATATATTTCCTTTTTTTTGCGAATTGGACACGGAGCGAACCACACTCATTAGCCCTCGCAAGAACGAAATTACAACCAAGTAGGTAAAGTGTTTTAAAAGCTTGTATTAAAAGCTGACGACATACGGGGAGTTTATACTCACCCCTCAGTGGAAAGTGCAAAGTGAAATCGACTGCATCCAAGCAAATATAAGGAAAAAGGCTGACTGTAAAAATCCTTTTTTTTGTATCGAGTTAATAGAGGCAAAAGGTGCCGTCACATTCCTTCCGGCAAATCCCCAGCCATGTTGTTGCGTAGAATAAAGAAGTTGTGAGCATCAAATCTGGACTATTCATTTGACAGCAATTGAGTCACCATAAGCCGGTAATACAAAATCATTACACGTAAGTCAGCCACTTTCTTGCCACCATCCATTGGAAACGAGCTATCCATCAACCGTAAATAAAGATTCCTGTTTGGACCGACAAACTGAGGTCAAGCAAATCATTGGCGCCCAACTAAACGGGTAAACAAAAAAAAAAAAGTATAGGTGTTTGTTGAACATAACCACACCTAAGCCCGGCATAAAATAACCGCGTGCTCAGCTGAGGGAAAATAGCAATTTCATCATACATCATAAAATTAGATTTAAGGAAAAATTAAAATCTTTTAGTCGTTTTTCTCATTTTGTTGGTCACAAAATTGTACGTCGGTGAACCATACATATTCGAGTTTAATAGATTTTTGATACATTTTTCTTTTACAAATTCCGGTATTATAAATCATCATTGAGATTGAATCAAATAATTATCTTTTGAATTCATAATTACTGTAAATCAATATCGTCCTCAGTCTTCACACGGCATGATTTAATTGATTTTTATTGGAGCTCGTTTTCAATCAAAATTTTTGTGGATATTTTGATTATTTAATTCCGCGGGGGTGAATGGTGATCGATCTACGATGCGAACACCATTGATCAGCAGTCATAACCATTCTCGTTCAGTTCAGTTCGCCAAATTCTGAAAAGCAAGTTAATTGAATTTTTTAATCAAGTAACACCACACATCGACGGTCAAGATTTTTGAACCGATCATTTGTCTTTACGTCTTTCGGTATAAGTTCAAGCAAGGTAACCGGTAACACGGCCAATATTAATTGAACCAAACTATTAATTTTTCTTTATTTTTGTAATTTCTTTGGGTATTCTCGTTTAACATTCTCAAACTGGTTGAATATTCTCAGTCTGATTTGGTCTTCCGGTAAATTCGGAGGTGGATAGTCTTGATCTTTGTTGCGTACCTTGTTGGCGACAGAAGGGACCGAATGAGATACAGGTAATACTCCCAAGTATTCAAGACCTTCGCCGCATCCCGGGAGCAAATAACTTCGTCCATAAAAAGATTCGCGCTACAAATGATACATTATTGTTATCGACCCGCTCGGTTGAAGTTAAAACCCGAGTCGGCTTCACGCCAGGCAGATCTGATCAGAAAATTTCAGTCGACGATTCGTAGTCTTCACCGAATACGGGAATCCCGACGTGCGATCCCCAATTAAGTTTGAACTCGAACTTCCATGGTTTTGAGAATGAACGGGGAACGATGAGTTCAACTCAAATGGTACTTCACCGAACTGAGAAACTTCGGAGATTATCAAGATTTTTGCATGAAACTTCGTGCTCGTTTCTTCAACAAACAGACTCGGGCCCAAGTAATAATGTCATATGCACAGATTAAATTCGATCCACGTTCGCAAACACTGCTGAAACATATCGATGACTTGACATTCCAATTGCAGGGTAATTCCTGTGGTCTGGATCAACGGGACCACCTCGATATCATCATTGGTACCTTATCCTATCATCTGCGTGAACTCGTCCACACTGGAAAAGTCCACACGTTGGAGCAATTGCGTGAGTTCGCTCAGAGAATTGCACCACATTCGTTCATTGTTGCCACACCCCGTCCGGAAAGAACCCGTTCGGATAGACAGCGATCAGCGCCACGGGAAATTTCGGCAATACATGATTCACCGGATGAGTCTTAACTTTCGGAATATACCGCTTCGTTTCCTGGATCCGCCTCCGATGACAGGGAATGTGCATACGTGAACAAGCAAAAGAAGCCAATTAAAGCATCTCAGAAACGTAGGTATTCGAAACCAGACGAGGATTATAAAAATGACAAAAATCCAAAGGGGAATGATACAAAAGTAGGGACTATCGTCGACCCATTTATCGCTGTTGAGGGCGACGAAAATGTACGATGTGCAAAATGCCTCGTGTGGGGCCATCACTTCAAAAAGTGTCGAACCCAACCGAATAGGGTGATCTGCTACAAATCTACACGACCGGGGGTTACGTCTGATCAATGCCCGTGTTCAAAAAACGCGTAAGGGAGTCGATTGGGTATAGTGGTCCATCGTACTCAGAATACACAACCTTTTCTAAATCCACTGTCTCTAACAATCCTCATTCGACCGAAGTCCCTCTACAAATCGACACATCTTCAGTACCGAATTCCAGTAATAATTCTACTCTGATCCTTAACGAGTATAATCAAACTCAAAGGGATGGCAAAGAACCATCAATCTAATGTTCTGAACGAAAACCACCAATTACAAAACCTACTTCAGCTCCAGTCCCTAATCACAATCAAGACGGAGACAACAAAGTTAACCCACCACGACTCCGCGATGTTTTCTTTATCTCAGCAAAATGTTTGACATATAATATGCCGAACGATTGTCGCGATTATCTCACGGTTATGGTTATCAACCAGTCTCATGCGGTTTTACTCGATGGTGGAGCCGAAGTCACAGTCATTTCACAAACATTTTAGGAGAAGTACAAATTGGGACAGTTGCAACCTACCAAAACATCCATTGGTCTCGCCGCTAATTCGATTTCTTTTAAGGCCATTGGTAAAGTGAATGTATTATATACGGTTGGTAGTCTTACCCGACTTGTGCCAACTCTTGTAGTGCCTATCTCCCTGAAACACCCAATTATGGGCTGTACATTCCTTGAGGCCTTCTTTTTCGAACTGGTGCAGAACCAAGAGAAAGTTCAGCAATTTTTAAAACATACAGCCAAAGGTGATACTGAAGAAGTTGCATCCGCTAAAGTCGAAATGGTTACGGCGGATGAATTTATTAATTGCTGTAACCAGCCACCATGGAGTGGGAAAGAACAAGCTCAGATCGAACACGTAGTTGATACGGCTGATGCAAAACCCGTCATGAAACGCCAGTATTCAGTATCGCCATATGTGGCTGAACAAGTTCAAGCCGAATTGGATAAAATTCGTAGTCGTTACATCATTATGACCATCGAAGAGAGCCCTTGGCGGTCACCACTTCTGGCTGTAAAGAACAAAGAGGGAACGTGCGTGTGCTTGGACGCAAGAGAATTGAATAAAAACACCGTTCCAAATGCCTATCCAATTACGGATACTAATCAAATTTTAGCTCGACTAAAATCAGCAAAATACCTAACCAGTATTTATCTGTCTCAAGCTTTCTTTCAAATTCCTTTGGCAAAATCGAGTCAACTGAAAACCGCTTTTGCATTCGGTAACAGACTTTACGCTTTTCGTCGCATGACGATGGGGTTGAGAAATTCACCGGCCACATTAGCCATTCTCATTGATACAATTATCCGTGATTTGATTCCACATGCATTCGCATATGTGGATGATTTCATAATTTGCACTTCGACGTTTGAAGAACACGTTAAGATATTGGCTATCGTTGCAAAACGTCTAGCTGGGGCCGGCTTAACCATCTCAACATCCAAATCGAATTTTTGTTGTAAACGATTGGAATTCCTGGGCTACGTTTTGTCTCAAGAGGGTTTATCTGCGAATCCATCTCGTATTCGAGCGATTGTTGAATTTGCATGGCCCAAAACAGCAAAAGAAGTCAGACGGTTCGTTGGTGCAGCAGGCTGGTACCGTAAATTTATTCCAAATTTTTCGGAGACCACAGCTCCCTTTTGTGAATTATATAAAGGAAACCGAAGAGGACCCATTGAATGGAATACAGCTGCTGAACAAGCCTTTCTCAAACTCAAAGAGTGTTTAACTACCACTCCCGTTCTGACTATGGCCGATTATTCAAAACCATTCAAGGTTTATACCGATGCCTCGCTTATCGCAGCGGGAGCTGTTCTAGTACAAGAATATGATGGGAATGAACGTGTGGCTCAATATTTTTCTGAGAAATTCTCGAAAGCCGAACAAAATTACACAGCATCTGAACGGGAATGCCTAGCCGTTCTCTTAGCGGTCGAAAAGTTCCGTCCATATTTTAAGGGTCGTGAATTGGTTGTGGTAACGGACCATGCAGCTTTGCTCTGGCTACAAACTCTCAAAGACCCAACTGCCCGTTTATGTCGTTGGGCGATCCGATTATCACCATACGATCTCAAAATTATTCATAAACTAGGAAAACATTTGGAACTTCCTGACGCCTTATCTCGTTCTTTTTCTCTTCTCAACATCGTTCGTAGAAATCCAATTGACCCTCCGAGTAATTTTCATGTTAATCGTATCCCAATCACATCCGTGATCAACATTGACTCAAACACGTGCGATAAATGGTACAACAAAATGCATGCCTTGGCCTCAAAACAACCATCAGATAGATATAAAATCGAGAACAACCTTCTATATCATCGATTGAAATTTTCCAATCAAAGTGCGGAAATACTGTGGACACTTTGTGTACCATCTTCCAACCAACCAACCAACCATCCAACCAACATTCCCATCAGGGAGTTTGGAAAACTTATAGACGTGTCTCACAACGCTTTTACTGGCCAAACATGTATGAGTCCGTTTACCAGTACGTTCGGCAATGTGAACTATGCCACCGCATTAAACCAAGTAATGAGAGCACCAAAACACCTCACGGCGAATATAGAGAACCAAAACGACCGGGTCGTCAATTATCGATTGACTTCGTCGGTAAGCTGCCCATGTCTAAAAATCGTAACCAATGGATCTTCGTAGCCATCGACTGCTACTCGCGATATGTCTGGGCGCAGCCCATGAAAAGTGCAAACGCTATATCCGTAGTCAATTCTCTTCGACATATATTCACTGTGAATGGCTGCCCCGAACTCATTATATCAGATAATGGTACTCAATTCATCAGTCAAACTNAGTCCGTTTACCAGTACGTTCGGCAATGTGAACTATGCCACCGCATTAAACTAAGTAATGAGAGCACCAACAGACCTCACGGCGAATAAAGAGAACTAAAACGACCGGGTAGGCAATTATCGATTGACTTCGTCGGTAAGCTGCCCATGTCTAAAAATCGTAACCAATGGATCTTCGTAGCCATCGACTGCTACTCGCGATATGTCTGGGCGCAGCCCATGAAAAATGCAAACGCCATATCCGTAGTCAATTATCTTCGACATATATTCACGGTGAATGGCTGCCCCGAACTCATTATATCAGATAATGGTACTCAATTCATCAGTCAAACTTTCGCAAAGCTTTGCGACGATTATAACATCAAACACATGAAAACGCCTTTGTACCATCCACAAGCCAATCAGCTCGAGGCGACAAACCAAAGCATTAAACTTGGATTAAGTGCTCACATGGCTGACCTTCTTGAACATTCCTCCTGGGAAAACTATCTGTCTCGTGTTATTCATGATATTAACACTTCAGTGCATTCAGCCACGGGCTACACGCCATATTTCCTGCACACTGGTCGTGAATATGTGAAAGATGGAAACGAGTATAAATTATTATTGGATGTAAATCCATACCATACACAGGATGTGGAACAGCGTAAAGTTCTGGCTGATGAAATTCGAAACAAACAGTTCGAACAATAACAATAAACCGCACAACGGGCATTGACCCGCAAAAGAGAACGCCATTTCGAGATATCCTCGGAAGTGTACATTCCCAATCCTAAACAGTTCGTGGCCGGAGAGGGCTATGCACAAAAACTAGCCCCACCAAAAATTAGAGCCTATGTTTCTCGGAAACTTGGTTCGAATTCATATGAAGTGATCGATGCTTAACACCGAGTGCTTGGCAATTATTCCGCCGATTTAATCACAACACGTTAACTCATTCAGCACATTCGCCTTCTCAAGAATTTCGATGAATATATGGCGGGCCTCCATACTCCATTGATTCTGCCTTATTACAGGGTACCCGGCTTGAATAAATGAATTAAGTTTAGTTTTGTTATATCCATAGTTTTGTTACATTATATCCTCAGTACATTGCTAGTAAATCGATTAAAGCAAACAAGAAAAGATTCATAACCAAATCATTTACCAATGCCTTTCATCTACCGTAGCTTATGTAATGCGTACTGAAACTAAATAGTAAAGACGGAACATGTGTACATACATACGCGCTCAGAGGCGAACTGAACGAGTCAGGATGGGGTTGACGAAGATCATGTGGAATGATTTCGATGTAAGAGGTCTAACGTCCAGGCCGTGAATCGCATTCCATTCTCATATCCCTACTAAACGCTCCACAGGTGCTTTTGTTAACGTGTCGCTGAAAATGAGAGCGGGATAATGATCTATTATTTTTATTGGCCAAATAATAGACACAAGAACGATTATGAGAAATGTAAACATAACAAAACTGTCAAAGCTAAACTTCAAATGGGGGGGATTGCCAGATGAATTACGTAACCAATAGTTATTCAAGACACGAACCATTATACCAGTATAGACACGAATTGACATGGCCACTATGAAAACGCCTACACTGACATACGACAAAAGAGTCGGTGGTCACATACCACGAGGCTAGAAAGATATATTTCCTTTTTTTTGCGAATTGGACACGGAGCGAACCCCACTCATCAGCCCTCGCAAGAACACAATTACAACCAAGTAATTAAAGTGTATTAAAAGCTTGCATTAAAAGCTGGCGACATTCGATACTCACCCCTCAGTGGAAAGTGGAAAGTGAAATCGACTGCGTCTAAGCAAATATAAGGAACAAAGCTGACTGTAAAAAGCCTTTTTTTTCTTGTATCGAGTTAATAGAGGCAAAAGGTGCCGTCACATTCCTTCCGGCAAATCCTCAGCCATGTTGTTGCGTAGAATAAAGAAGTTGTGAGCATCAAATTTGGAATATTCATTTGAATGCAATTGAGTCACCATACGCCGGTAATACAAAATCATTACACGTAAGTTAGCCACTTTCTTGCCACCATCCATTGGAAACGAGCTATCCACCAACCATAAATAAAGATTCCTGTTTGGACCGACAAACTGAGGCCAAGCATCATTCAATATATTTTGAGGAAAATGATGGATTCTGATGCATTTGCAATTATAGCAGCAGAGTAAGAGGGCGGTATGGCAATGTATTTACAAGGGTATGCGGAGCTGTCGGGCATAGTAAACATGGGCGCGTCTATGTCAGCTTCTGGTTGAATTGTTGAACCACAAGCCAGAACTCCTCCTATGCCTGAAGCTCTGGTTCTCAATCCAGTTAATACATTAACAGCTTCTTCCAAGCCATTGAAAACATGCACTTTGTTAGGTCCACCACCTGTTGCACCTGCTTCTGCCTTCGGCCGCGCTTTGGGCAGAGAACGAGCACACGCTCAAAGAGCATAATCATCGCGTGTACGTATACAAGCAAGAGCGCTACGATGAGAGCGCGACAGCATGCAAAATTAATTAAGCACACCAACACATTTTCACGTTTGTCTAACGCTTGTTTGTGGTAGTGCCCACGTCTGATTATAACCCTTACTAAGTAGAATTATCCTTTCTGTGTTGCGGGGAAGAGGGGCTTCCGCATGTCAAAGGTATACAACATTTATTGTGCATATCACTTCGGCTATGCCGTCCACAGAATTTTTGCACAGAACCCATGTCGAAATTTGCAAAAAAGTGCATAGTGCAATCCGAGTTTGTTAATAAGCTAGCGGTGGGAAATTTGAAACATTTATCCTAAATAAAATTTGAATCCTTCGATTACACGTGTATTGTAAAGTACTTTGGACTCGGGTTATGCGTTTGGACACAACAACCGAAAATCATTGTACAAATAACCAAACCGGACCAAGTTTATCGATAAGGGGCAACAAAGATTCTTTTTTGCTCGTTTATATAAAGCAGTGGATAAAAATATACGTATATGCGAATGCAATTTATCGGTTTAAATGAACACCACCAATATCACTTGCAAACACACATCGACATACATCTTTTATTTCTCCTCCGACAAAGAATTGTTTGCGTACAAATTTACGCAAAAAAGCATACTCGTTCGTTTTTATGCATGCCATTGTTACGAGTTTCGAAAGTTCGAAAATACGATTCGGATTGCAGCATACTATTTCTACGATTCGTAGCAAAATCCGAATACGAAAGAGTTGCAGAATAGGTGTGAGTCTTTTGAATCCATACTTTCCGAAAATTCAGCTAGCCCAGACAGTAGGTGTTTTTTAATTGGTTGTAGTTTACCCAAGAGTCTGGGTGCTCAGTAGCGAAAAAGTTGTCTAAATGTTGAAAATGTTCATACCAATTGGTGCAATTCAAGTACTGTGGAATAAACCAGTACATGAATGAAGATTCACTGAAAGTACAACACATCCAGAGACGTTAATAAACTTGATTTTATAGGCCGTTTCTAAGCTTTTTTTGAAACCAAAAAGACAACCACCGCTAGCGCGGCCTGCTTTATCCAAAGTAAAACGTAATCTGTAAAATGGGTAGAAAATTTTGTTCTGTCTTCGGCAAGTACGTGGGTTTGTTTGAGAAACAAAAAGAAAATATCGAATGATTTAATAAACTTAAAAAAGTTACTGAATTTTAGCTTACTATTTAAATTGGCTATATTATATGATAAAATATTAAACTGTGATACTGATTTAATTTTATAAGCATTATTATCCATTGTTAGGTGTGTAACAGCCTAACTGTCCATCAATAGTTTTTTGATTCAATCTTGTTCAAAATACCTTCATACGTAACATCAATGTTGCAAAGATTTTTACCATACAGGCTTTGCATAAAAGCTACAACCGGTTGACTTTCACACATTAAAACGTTACTATTGTTAAAAGCGATCCATTTTCGGTTGATGCACATTGCATCATTTTTGACAAGAATTCTACAGTTGGAGTACGTTAATCCGTGGACTGCGTGTAGACATTGCGGAGAAGATGGCCATTTCGCGAGTGCAGAGCTGCACGGAGAGAGTTTTTTTGGACTTGTGGTCGATGGAATGTCCCGACTCGGGTCGAGGCCCCATTTGCGGCGAGGAGTCAGGTTGAACAGACTCGCCCAAACTAAAGAGTGATCTAATGCAGACGGATGGCCGAATTTTGGCGGCGATCAAAGTAGGTGAGGTCGACGTAGTAGCTGCACTGCGTGTGCTGAAGGCTATAACGGCACGAGTAGAGCTGGCGAATAAGGCGCATGAAAGCGATCTGTTAATACTGCCTGGTTTGATGGATGACGTGGTCCTTGGAACCGATTACCTGGCAAAAGCGGGGGTCCGATTCAGTGTGACCGTTTTGATCCAAGTAGGTCAAAACTGATACATTTTTCAATGAATTTTGGAGAGATACTTTTTTTTCAATTTTGATACTTTTCCAAATACAAATGAAAAAAATCTGTAAATTTTTATGCATTACAAAACATGTCGTGCACCTGTGGCAACGTACATCCAAAAGTTCATAGTCGTTCTCTGAACGAACCTTTCATGTATTGTGATTCATGGTCCATGTCGAAAAACGTCAAAATGTGAACAAACGAACAGTATATACGAACAGCTATGTTAAATAACAAAAATTAGGGCTTGGTACTCGGCAATTCGGTGCTCAGTAAGGCCCTGTTTCCACAGGAAAACACCAATGTCGTGATAACTATGTCACAAAATATATTTCCAATGGATACCGCCTTATTGCTTGACCTCTATTGCAGGCAATTTGATAGTTTGGCAGGCATATTTTCACTTGATAGAAAGCGTGCTGGTGGTTATATCGATGAAATATTAATATTAAATCAAAATAAGAATCTGTTCCCTATTGGATTATTTATTACAACGTTTTAGGAAGTTATTCAGTAAGTTTGTTTAAGATTTAAATGTTTTTTAACACCGAAATTGAGAGAATGTTCTCTGGCGGCGTCATGCGGAAAATGCTTATACAAATCTAGACATCAAAGTGCCCACACATAACAGTTGTAGGCAATAAAAATTACAAGGTGTAACTGCAACTAAAATTACGCAAATCGCACTCGGGAAATAATTTCAACTTGCTCGTGCAATAAATGTTAAATTGTTTTGGAAAATGGTTTTTCATAAAAATTATTGGTTTTATTCTATATTGATGCTTTGCTACTTAAATGAAAAAAAGTGATACATATTGATATATTTTAAGTCTCTTTTCTGCTACAAATTTTCACAAGCCCGCGGTCACACTGGTCCGATTATGTTGCGGAGACTTAGACGTGACACTCCGAGAAGAGAGCTGTGTACAAGGAGTCGAAGCATTCACGGCGATACGCGAGGGAGGTGCAGAGAGGTCAGGTAAATGCGATGAACCCAAATCAAACCCCATGCCTACAGAAGCCGCAACAACCGACGAAGCGGGGAGTTACGCAAATTTGAGAAGATGTCTGGGGTTTCAAGTATCGCCACTAATCGGATCGTCATGAAGGATGACCGGTCGATAAAGCAGAGGTATTGCCCCAAGAACCCGAAGATGCAGGAGATCATCAACGCGGAGATAGACGACCTTATCCAGAAAGGGTGTATTGAACCTCACACAGCCCGCACAGCGCCCCAATAGCGTTGGCGAAGAAGAAAACAAGTGAAGACTCTGCGTCGACTACCTACAGCTGAACGAGCGTTCAGTGCCCGACGCGTACCCCCTAGCGTTAGACCAAGTTATCAGTCCAGAGCTAGAGCCGTATGCGTTTGCCTACCTGGATGACATCATTGTCATCAGCGCAACCCTGCAGGAGCACGTCCAACATCTTTCGGAGGTCTTCCAACGACTTNTAAGAACCCTGGGCGATGGTGTGTGCTGATTTCGTAGGACCTCTTCCGCGATCCAAGCATGGAAACATGGCGCTGGTAATANAACGACTTAGGCAGGCGAATCTGAGGATCAACCAAAAAAATGCGAGTTTTTCAAGAAGCAGTTGAAGTGTCTGGGTTATTTCGTCAGCGAGGATGGCATTCACACCGATCCTGAGAAAGTCGCGGCTATCAAAGAGCTGACACGACTGACAAATATAAGAGAGTTACGCAGGTTCCTAGAGTTAGCTTCATGGTACCGAAGATTTGTCCCCTACTTTACCAAAGTGGCATATGCGCTGACGTTCATGCTGAAGAAGGGCCACAAGTGGAAATGGAACGATGAGCAACAGACAGAGTTCGAAGCGCTGAAGAGCGCGTTAACCGAGGCACCAGTGTTGTCTTGCCCCGACTTTACGCAGAAGTTCACTCTACAAACGGACGCGAGCGACTTCGGGCTGGGAGCTGTTCTCACCCAAGAGATTGAAGGATAAGAACGCGTAATCGCAAACGCGAGTCGCCGGCTCAACAAAGCCGAACTCAATTATTCACCAACAGCGAAAGAGTGCCTGGCCATAGAGTGGGCGATCAGGAATATGAGACCCTACCTCGAAGGATACACGTATACCGTCATCACTGACCACTTAGCGCTCAAATGGCTGAGGAAGATAGATAGTCCATCCGGTTGGATTGCAAGGTGGGCGCTGGAGCTGCAGCAGTACTCCTTCGATGTGCAGTATCGCAAGGTTATGCTGAATGTGGTAGCAGACGCGCTATCAAGACAGCCCCAGGAAACATTGCTAGGTTCGATGACGGCGGGAGGAGTAGCGGTAGAGTCCAGGTGGCTGAAAGACAAGATGACGGAGGTGGAGAGGTCTCCACAGAAGTTTCCTGACTTTGTCATCGAAAATTGTGAGCGGACAGAGCAAAGGCAGAGGGTGTTAAGGGAAATTCACGATGTTCCCAGTGCAGGCCATATGGGGATACGAAAAACGATAGCGCCGGCGACAGCTTTACAAACCAAGCCAGCAGCAAGCAGCCGGAAAGATGCTGACGCAGCTAGCGTAAGAACCCTGGGCGATGGTGTGTGCTGATTTCGTAGGACCTCTTCCGCGATCCAAGCATGGAAACATGGCGCTGGTAATACTAGATCTTTTCAAGATGGGTCGAGATTGTACCAATGCGGAAGGCAACAGCGGAGGGAGTAATTCGAGCAGTAAGAGAGCGGATTATCGGCAATTTCGGCATTCCAAAAATCTTGATCACGGATAATGGAACGTAGTTTACCAGCTTGAAATTTAAGCGATTCCTGGAGGAGATGGGAATAAGGCACCAATTCACTGCTCCGTACACACCGCAGCAAAATTCGACGGGAAGAGCTAACCGTAACATCAAGCGACAACTGGCGCAGTTCGCAGGTAAAGACCAGAAGAGCTGGGATGATCTGTTGCCAGAAATGACTTTGGCCTTCAACACGAGCGTGTGCGATGCAACGGGTTACAGCCCGGCGTTCATGGTCCAAGGGCGAGAACCGAGGTTACCGAACGCAAGAGAATACGTTAGGAACTGGCCACCACAGGCCACAGGAAGGCTACCACAGAACAAGCGAGGCACTAAAACCTGTTGAGAAGATCGTGGCAACCAGCCGTGGGGGACAAGGTGCTGATGCGAGAGCACTACGTCTCCAAAGCTGTGGACAACTTCGTGGCAAAACTCGCACCGCAATACGGTGGACCACATCGCGTTTTAAATTTTATTTCAACTGTGATCGTAGAACTCGACAAGGTGCACAAAGGGAAAAGGAGAACAGCGCACGTGAGTGATATCAAACCATTTTATGAGAACTACGCGACAGGTGAAAATTCTCCCGTGGCATCGTCTGAGCCTAATTCGGCGCACAACGGCAAATAGATAGATTTCAGCAGTGATTAAAGTGTGTGTACTCGGCAGTTGCCAGCAGGGGAGAAATTTCCATGACAGTGGAGACCCTGAAAGAGGAGGAACTAGCCGAAGGAACCTAAGTAAGAAGACAAAGTAGAAGAAGAGGAAGAAGAAGATCATGATGATGAAGGAGAAGAAGCAGACAAAATAAAGTTCCAAGAAAAAAAGAAAAAAACAATGAAAGATACAGATGGCATGAAGCGCAAAAGAAAATTATAAAAGTAAAAAATAATAATAATTATTATCGTTGTAATGTTAAAATTAATGATAAAAAGAACAGCAATAATAACAATAATAACCATTATAAATACAAATAATAATACCTAGTAATACTAATATTTATAATAACAGAATAGTACTAATACTACTAAAAACAACAGGGGATACGTAGCACTGCGGATGTGTTTTCTATCGCTCTACTCTTTTACAATTTTCTAAGATTACGAGTGACTTTATTCAATGATGTTAATGTGGTGTATAAACTGTATACCGAGACAGTGACTCTAATATAGCACTTAATTAAAAATTTCAACAATAATTTCGCTAAAATGTCTTGCATATGTGGCCAAAAAGTTGATCGTAGTACTCAAACAAAAGTGCTGTGCGCAAAGTGTAAAGAGTTTTATCACTTGCATTGTGTTGGTTTTAAGCCATCTGATCTCGAATTTCTGACATCTTCCGCTAAGCCGTTCTTTTGCAAAGATTGCATGGACGAGCGCCGATTTTCCAGTCGCTCGCCTCCGCCCTCTGCTGGTCTGAAAGAGATCTCTCCCGCTCAATCTGGTGTCAATTCTAACTTTATTTACTCTTACAATAACAAAACAATAACAAAATAGTTGAAAATTCTAATGAACAATCTGATATACAAGCTACATTGCATACTGTTGTTGAAATCGCTGCACTTAGAGCAGAAAATGCGTGTGTTCTATCTTTAATAAATGCTCTGCATGATGACAAAAAGCAGTTAATAAACAAAACAGACGTTCTCCATGCAGAAATTCGTTCGATGCAGAGCAAACTTAACAACAAAGACGCCGACATATCAACACTACCATCGGAAATAAAAAATCTTCGTAGCATTGTTGATGCCTTTAATAAAGCGAATCCAACTCAACATGTTGGTGTAAACAAAAGCAAATTTGCCGCTGGTACAGCTAGTCAGCCTATTGTGAGTACTTCTCTGACATATTTCCTCCTTATCGCCTAGTGTTACGGTCGCTAATATTAAAGCTTATGTGTCGAAACATGCAGTCATTAATGAAAAGTATCTGGCTTGCTATATGCTTATCAAGAAGGGTACCAGGCTGGATGATCTTAAAAAGTAAATTTTAAATTGCGGACTAAATGCAAAAACCTCCTAAATATGAGCTCACACTTAGATTACGATATTTTCGTTCTTAATGAGACCTGGCTAAATGAGGATTTCCATGAAAACGAGTTCTTCGACCCGAACATCTAATATGTCTATCGCAAGGACCGAGATCCCGAGAAAACTGGACTCTCCAGAGGTGGCGGAGTTCTTATTGCCGTTCGACGGAAGTATCGCTCAACGCTTTCGCCGCTCGAAAATTGAGACTTCCTACTGGACCAACTGTGTGTTGCTGTATATGGTATCTCAAAACTTTTTATTTGTGCCTCCTATGTTCCTCCCTCTAGTGCTGATTCACTCTATAAGGCTCATTTGGATAATATTTTAGATTTAGTGTCAAAACGTACTAGTGATAGAGTGTGTTCTAGGTATTTCAACCTCTGTAATATTGAGTGGGCGTATATGGATGCAAGTTTGGCCTTATTTTCTACAGAAATTACTAGTTTTTCTGAGTCATATTGTGGCGAATACTGCGGCAACACAAAGCGAACAACGAGAAATAGGCAGAATGTTCGAAGAATGACGTAGAATGTTCCACAAAGAGAAACGTCAAGTTGGATGAACACTGCGAACAGCGAGAGAAAGAGAATGAGCGATAAACTTCAGAATGTTCTAGAGTTGCCATAAGTGCCAGCGCAGGTATATAAGGGCGCCGCCACCACGAGGTGAGTTAGTTACAAGTCAGCAAGCTACAAGTAAAGTGAGCGGAGAATTGAGTTGCGAATAAGGAAGCTATAAGTTTAATTGTGTTAACAAGTAGTAAAGCGTTGTTATTGCTTTAACAAGTATTGTAAAGAGTTTTTACTGTATTAGCAAGTATTGTAAATTGTTTGTTGTACAATAAAGTTAATTGTACTACAATTCGGTCATCGTTAGCATTTATTTAACAATCCAGCGATACGAACCGGAAGATTTGGGAAATCCGGTTAAGGGTTAAAGGATAATCGTAACAATTGGGGTGTTCACAGTTCGTTCCAAATTGTGTCTGAAAATGTAGACGTCTACATTTTGAGACACTATTTGGAACGAACTGTGAACACCCCAAATATGTAGTTGACAGTCTGTTAAGCATTAATCTTACTCAGATAAATTTGAGGTGTTCACAGTTCGTTCCAAATTGTGTCTGAAAATGTAGACGTCTACATTTTGAGACACTATTTGGAACGAACTGTGAACACCCCAAATATGTAGTTGACAGTCTGTTAAGCATTAATCTTACTCAGATAAATTTGAGGTGTTCACAGTTCGTTCCAAATTGTGTCTGAAAATGTAGACGTCTACATTTTGAGACACTATTTGGAACGAACTGTGAACACCCCAAATATGTAGTTGACAGTCTGTTAAGCATTAATCTTACTCAGATAAATTTGAGGTGTTCACAGTTCGTTCCAAATTGTGTCTGAAAATGTAGACGTCTACATTTTGAGACACTATTTGGAACGAACTGTGAACACCCCAAATATGTAGTTGACAGTCTGTTAAGCATTAATCTTACTCAGATAAATTTGAGGTGTTCACAGTTCGTTCCAAATTGTGTCTGAAAATGTAGACGTCTACATTTTGAGACACTATTTGGAACGAACTGTGAACACCCCAAATATGTAGTTGACAGTCTGTTAAGCATTAATCTTACTCAGATAAATTTGAGGTGTTCACAGTTCGTTCCAAATTGTGTCTGAAAATGTAGACGTCTACATTTTGAGACACTATTTGGAACGAACTGTGAACACCCCAAATATGTAGTTGACAGTCTGTTAAGCATTAATCTTACTCAGATAAATTTGAGGTGTTCACAGTTCGTTCCAAATTGTGTCTGAAAATGTAGACGTCTACATTTTGAGACACTATTTGGAACGAACTGTGAACACCCCAATTGTTTTGAAAATAAACTTTCTAAAATTTTAGATCTTATCTTTATAAATGAAAATATCAGTTTTTTACTGGAAGAATGCTTCAACATCTTATCGGGCCCAGTCTACATCATGTTTCACTGGTACAACAGCAGGAATTTTACCATTCTAAAGCTATTCGTGAAGTCAACCACATTACTAGTTTTTGTTATAATAATTGCAACTGTGAAGTAATCAATAGTGAAATTTCGCAGCTAGACTGGGACTCGATATTTGTCGGAGTCGAAGTTGGCGAATGTTTTAATACTTTTAAGCATATGGTAAACGAAATCTGTTTTAAGACTATACCGCAAACTAAAGAAAGCTGCTATAAGGTACCGTAGTATACGAAAGAGTTAAAGAAAATCAAGAAACAGGTTTTTTAAAAATTTAAGCAGTCGAACTCCTTACATCATAAAGATAGATATTAACATTACTCGAGTGAATTGAAATCTCTAAGTAAAACACTTCACAGAAATTATATTCGTAAATTCGAGTCGGACATTAAATCGAACCCGAAGGCTTTTTGACGTTATGTCAAGTCAAAGAGATTGTGTGCCAGTATTTCCTCGAATGTTTTCCGTGATGGTGCTCAAGCTAATTCCTCTTTAGAAGCGGCAAATCTCTGCTGATTTTTTTTTTAGTTCTAATTATAGGCCAATTTCTAAATTATCAACAGTTTCAAAATTGTTTGAATTCGTGATAAAAGAAAAATTATATTTCGCAACCAAGAGGCTAATTTCAGTCAACCAGCATGGTTTATGTCGGGCAGGTCCACTGTCACAAATCTCGCTGTTTTTCCGATTTCTGTCTGTCCATTTTCAATAAACGTACTCAAGTTGATACCATCTATACGGACTTTTCAAAAGCTATTGGTAAAGTTAGTCATTCTCTTTTAATTGCTAAATTAGCCGGTCTCGGTTTTCATTCTGTTTTTCTCTCTTGGGTAAAATCCTACCTTTCGCCGCGTAAGTGTGAAGTTTTAGTTGATAACGTTTCCTCTAGGTCGTTTATCGCTTCCTCTGGAGTGCCCCAAGGAAGCATATTAGGTTCCCTGCTCTTTGTTTTATTTATTGATGACATTTGCAATTGCTTTACGCACTCTAAATTTCTATTATATGCGGATGACTTAAAAATGTTCGCTACTATAACAAGTCAGTTAGATGCAGAGTTGCTGCAATCTGATATTAATAATGTTGCTGAATGATGTATTAAAAACCATCTTAATTTAAACATAAATAAGTGCTTTCATATCTCTTAAAGCGTTTTCTTTTCTAGAAATAATGTTGCATTTATTCTACCCTGGGCTGTCAAGTTTTCTTGTTCTTTTCTCAGCATTTTCGCATGCATATTTCGTGCTCTTTCTTTAAAATGTTGCCCTCTGATAATGTTGCTACATAAGAAGGTGAAATTTTTTTCGGGAAAAGAAAACGCCATTACTCTAAGTCCCGTTCTCTTATTTCTACCTCTTATCACATAGGTAATTACTATATAATTCTCTCGTACGACCGAAACTTGAATATGCTGTTTTCATCTGGAGACCGTACCATGATTGCCATATCAAAAGACTTGAGAGAGTTCAGAAAAATTTTGTACGCTTTGCTCTCCACGCTCTAAATTTTGCGGATCCGATTCCCCCGTATAGTTCTAGACGTCTTCTCATAAACCTTAAATCGTTAAATAGTAGGCGAATTATTCTCTCGCTCACATTTATATTTGATATAATAATCGGTGCGACTGATTCTCCTTATCTACTTGAGCGTATTCACTTCAATATTACCGTTAGGAGCCTTCGAAATCATGATATTTTTTTTCTGGAACGAGTAAGAACTATTTACGTTTCTAACTCTTCCATTCTAAGGGCTATGAAAGAATTTAACTTGCTCCCAAACTCTTGTACGATTGACTTTTCGTTAACGAAATCTAACTTTAAGTTATTATTAAATGAAATGTTTATGTAGTTATTTATAAGTATCTAACAACCTGTATGAAATCTTGCATTTCTAGATTATATTAAATAAATAAATAAATAAAAATAATAATATTTGCAATACCGCAATGGCAACCCGGAATCTTCTACGGTTTACATCAGCCCTACTAATGGATAGTCAGGAACCCCGACACCAAATTACAGCTGTGCGAGGATAACAAATAAACAAAAGAAAAACAAAAGAAAGACAAAATACACAATGTGAAAATGAAACGGCAGCAAAATTACCGAAATTTTGCTGAAAAAGTGCCGAAAATGAAGGAAAATACAGTTGGTCGCGCAATGGCCACTGTCGGCAATAAAAAGGATGTGCCGCGGTCGTCAAGGCACAAGTGTGAAAAGTGGACAATACTATGAAGCAGCAGCAGGCAAATTTTATGGCAGAACCAGCGGAAGGCGGAGTTCTGCGCGCACGCATAAGGCGTATAACCGAACGGTAGAAGCGACAGCAGCGGTGGAGACCGGTCGAGCAATTCAAGCGACAACAACAGTACCAGGGGCGAGCATGACGATGCTGGCCGGCCAAGTAGCTCCAGCGAAGGTGGCAGGCAACAACAAGAAATCGGCGACGAGGATACGCAGCCGTTCGTACTGCCTCACAATAGTGAGGAAGCAGAGATGGCAGCCTATTGGGGTGCAGAGTACTTGGCAAACAATGCGCCACATTTGGCGAGCGAAGAGCATGAAATGGAGCACGAATCCTCACACGTAAGCGTACAATCCGACGACTGCGGGCCAAGCAGTGAGCGGTAGCCAACACGGTATGCCAAAGGCAGGGCGAATTCTCCATCACTACGCAGGACGCCAGACACCTCGGTAACGGGTACGTAGAGTATGCGCGCCATAACGACATGCGGATCAGGCTATATAACCCGATGGCTTCGGAAGAGCCACATCCACCGCCGCAACAGCTGTGCCTTAGTGAGGAAGCGATCGAAGCTTGTACATTGGCGAGCGATGGACAAAGGGATTTTGTGGATTTTGTACGACCGAAGTCCACCCACAGTATACCAGTAGAAAAGGTTTTTGTTTTTGTAGCTGTTTCGTGGTGAAAGTCCTTTATGGGGACCAAATTTCCCCACAAGAAATTGAGCGCATGGTTGCTTTTGCGTCCCAAAAAAATGAATATTACAAAACATTAAAAAAAGTCTAAGGTAATACAATTATATTCAACTAAAAATAATCACAATAATTTGCACTTATGAGTTAATGTGATAATCGTGTGAAAAACTATTTTCAACTATTATTTTTCATAAAATAATTTTGCGGATCAGATTGCTCTGAGCGCTTGTGTGGAAAATGTTGTTTACCAAGAAAATGCAGTCCTGTTGGTTTTTTTTCTGTATCACATCGCGGTGAGTTTATATTTCTTGTTTGTGAAATGGCAAAAAATTAAATAAATTTATGATTTCATGTATTTACAATTGATTAATGCAAATTTCTTTCTGTTGCGAACATATATCAATTGAATTGGAAGATGAAGAAGTGTACACAAGGTTGGAAAATGAGAACATGAAGCTAAAGGATCGATTAGCAATTTGGAGTAAGGTTAGTCATTCTCAATTTTATATTTTTGTTCGTCGACATTATAGGACATTTTATCATTGCAGGTTATTGTTGCAGAAGAAAACGCTGCAACCATTGCAGTTGTTGCAAAATATGTGCCAGCAGTAGTGCCCACCGCCGTCGGTGCAATGAGGGCTGAGCAAACGCCATCTCCTGGGCATTCCCACAGCTTGCCGACACCAGCTATTATATCACATGTGAATGCAACTTCAGCTAAATTTGATTATTATCAGTGCAATAGTATCTTGTCTTGGGCAAAAGCACTATAGACTGCTGGCACAAATAAATCGCCCAGAGATATAGCCAACGAAATAAATAAACATGATATACAATCGCCACCTGTGGTTATGTTAATGCAAAAATTTATAACAATTTTTTTATATCCAATGAAGGGATTATGCTGTTCGTGTGATTTCCAACCTCTTACGGTCTGGCGTTAACCTACCAACTTGCCACAAGCAACGTATCACATAGATGCACATTGGTCAATTACGTTTGAGAGTCCACTTGTCATTTGTTAGTGTTTCTGGGGCACGATATTCTACGCGTCACTTAGGCGATTGGTGAACACATTTCGTTATGCTGATTGTGGACTTAGAGGACCGCTTCCCAAATTTTCTGGACGATTGGAGATTTGAAAGACTTATACAAGGAATCAAAAAAGAGGTAAGTACTGTTCGAACTTTGGCTTATTCTGAGTTTCGCCCGAAAAAACTTTCATTCAGCCTTATGCTGAGTTTAATAAAATTTAACAAGAAATCCATTATATGATACCGAAATTGCATATCACCAAAAAACTAAAATACCGTCATAACTCAAAAGACGAGAGTTTTCGGGAGACGCGTTTAATGCGCTTATAAAAAGATATATTACTCATCTGTTTATTTTTTCTTCAGATTTTACGAGGACGAGGAATTCAAGAGACGTGTCTACAATTGCATTGTACTGCTGCTAGGCAGCGACCCTAATCCTACTGAATCATGGACTCAAATATGTGATGTATCCAGTGAAGAATTCCATAAGTGTTAGCTTTTTCGTAGATTTTATGAAAACCCGGACTACTATGGATTCTGCGATAGCCACCAATATGTATTCTCCTTGGGCAAGATGCTGGAGAATCGCGGCAACACAGCCGTATACCTACTCCATGCTTTTACGCGCATTTGCTAAATTTCTTGCACCAGCCAACTTTTGACTCAACTTATCTCCTCTAAAATTGCCTGTAAAATCGTCTAATGTAAATACCGTATTAACAACAAAAATGCACAGTAAAAACGTTTAGTTATTTGAATAAATAAGAGTGTGCCAATGTAATTAATAAGTAGTGTCTAGATGTAACCCGGGTATTTAGTATAGTAAAGATATGTTTATTTAAAAATTATATGATACAGAGTTTTGTGTATGTAATTTAATTGTCCGGCTATTCACTCGACCCTCTTCGCT
>NW_016159589.1:40139-42978 GCF_001687245.7 Rhagoletis zephyria
TATACAGCCCGTTTTAAATTCGTATTATTGTTATAATAAATTACAATTATTGTTTGTTTCCATTTCGGTCAACCGCGCAAATTATTTATTAAAAAAATGTCGTTTAAAAATAGCAATTTTGTTTACTTTTGAATAAGACTTTATCGAGTGCGCTATAAAGACAGGGGGATAAATGCTGTAAAGAAATATATGTTGAGTCCAATCAGTTTTTTGCTAATCCGGATTTTGTGTAGGTATAAACAAGGTATATTAAAAAAATAAATCTCCAGTGCTAGTATCTGAACTATTTCTTGCACGTTTATTTATCCAAAATTTCTTCAACGGCTCGGCGCCAGTGAGGGTATGCTGCGAATGCCGCATTATACTAAAACCAGCCTTTCGACATAAGCTACTATTCCATACGAGTGGAGCACGTGCGAAATGCGGATTTTCCCAGTTGCAGTACAGCAGTAACTCGACACCTTCCTCACCAACCGCTCTGTCCTCTATGAGCTTCTTAATGTAACTGCAAATAAAAGATGAAAATTTGAGAAAAAATACTATCACAGCGTTTCACTCTTGTAGTATATTGGCTATCAAGCACCAGAAAATTTCCATCACGCATTCCATATGCCACCGATTGTCGTGGATCAATTAAAATACTGTCATCACAGCTTTTTGGTACTCCAGCAACTGGTGTGTCTATGGCGGAGTTATGTGGAGCTGTTGCGTGACTAAGATCAATTTGGGCTCTTTGAGAACTGGCTTGTTTGTTGCGCGCTATTGGCATCAAATGTATGCAAATTAGATTTCCAAACGGGCAACTGTTGAATACAGGAAAAAATGTATTTTATATGGTTCCGCTAAAGTGCACTACTACCGTGTATAAATTGGCCGACCTTCTAATAAATCAAGCAATCTTATTGTATCGTCATCGCCGCCAGTCACCAAGAAATTTCCACTTGGGTGAAATGCAACATCATTCTCCGGCGACGAATGCACTGTATTAGCTCGCCTTCAGCTTTGTCAAATATCTTAACGCGGTTACAACTTAATGCTAAAGCCACCAGATTGCCGTCTGGATGCCATGCCAGCTGTCGTCCCATACCTCTTCCCCCGGTGAACGTTCGCATACATTCGCCTGAAAATGTATCGCAAATTCTTAACTTGTCGCCGCACGATGAAATGAACTTACCATTAGGGCTGAATTTTGCTGCGCGCACCCATTTGTGTGTATTTTGAATCAGTATTTTGATGGCTGTTCGCCATTTTTCTAGTCTGCAAACGAATAAGTTGACGAAGAAGCAAACAAATTCAAGCACATTGTTGCATTCTACCGTACATTTTAAAAGCTTTAAAATCTTAAAACATATGTGAAAAACTTTTATAATCTGTATATTTCTAATGTCGCAATCAAAACCAAATTTTATAAATAGCATTTTTAAAAAGCAATCATCTAATATTTTTCAAGTTTTTGGGCATATATGTTACCATTTGAACAGCAAATACTACCAAGTTTTAAGAGACTATTTAATACAACTCAGGTCAAAAAACCGCACTTTAGACCAAAATAAGTAACTCTAGAAAACAGATGATCGCAGCTGTGGCCCAGGATGACGTCTATTGCTAAGATATCTCACTTGTATTTGTACACAATGCTTTCAGCTTCGCTAAAAGCACTTCTACCAACGCTTGGCTTACCAAATTTACGCCAGTTGATAAAATTTTGCGATTTTAATTCATTTTAAATAATGTAAATAACAATTCGTGTTGAATTGAAAATCGCCTCGTCTGAATAGGGATAGCAACTTTTTCACTTTCAACTTCTCATTCAACTCCGCATTCAACTTTTGTTGCCTGTAAAATCGCCGCGTGCGAATGCCCTATTAGTGAGGGTTATGATTCTAGTAATGTGCTGAGTAAATCTCTTTATGTATTGATCGATATTCGGTACCGATTTAAAAAGTGTCCAATAATCTCGATACTCGGTACCGAAACATTCAGGTTTCGAATAAAAGCGCACATAGGCCAAAGATATTGAAAAAATGGTTCAGGGGAGACTCGCCTATTTTTTTTTTGGCGTTGGGGTGGGGTAAAATATGCCTTCGCACCATATAGGGACCGTCGTCCCTCGTGTGGTGTAGCCACTAAAAAACTCCCTCCTCCTCTCCTGGATTCTTCACTTGCCCCAAGACTACTATTGCATTACTTCGGGGCAGAAGATCCAAGACGGTGTCCTGAAAACGGGTCACATTCTGTTACTCTCCCTGCGTCCAGGGCCACCATTCTATTTTATAAAATTAGTGCCGCTGGTGTGCAATTGTTGCAGGTTTATGTCGTAGCAGTATTATGTTACGTCGTGAGGTGATGTTCAGGAACTCTTTCCATTTCTCGCCGTTTCTTTTTAATCACGTCTTCGACAAAGTCTGCTACCGCATTCCAATAATCTTCCTCTGACACCATTTTCTCTATAATATTTCCAGTCGTGTATGCTCCGATTACCCGTTCTAGCGAATATCTTTCATTATGCCATCGGTCGCATTTAAAGAACGTGTGCTCTGCGTCACCATATATACATCTAGGTTGGTCTGCTTTTGCCATTCGATGCAAATATTTTTTAAAGTATCCATGGTCGGATAGAAACTGCGTGAGAGAGTAACTAACTTCACCGTGCTTTCTTTGAGTCCATTCTCTGAGGCTGGGCATTAGTTTAGCTCTGTGAAGTTAGCCCCCCACTTTTACAAATAAATACTTTAACCAGTGCACATTGTAGGACTTTGTTTGTAGTTGTTTGTAGTGGATTTAAATTTGTTTGTAGTTCAACAGACAACAAAATACGATAGGTTGAAAAAATCGCCCC